>NW_009734783.1:244-20146 GCF_000703405.1 Apaloderma vittatum | reverse complement strand
GAAGCAGGACTCCAAATTGATCAGGATCCTTCCAGAACTCTAAGTTTTATTGCTGAGCACACTGTGTTTCAGAAGCCGGCTTAGAAGACACATACAACGTTGTATATTTTTTCTTTCGTGTTTTCTTCTCAGGCGTGATATTATTTTCTTTCTTATCTTCTTCTGTAGTTTCAAATCTGGATTCAGCTGTTAACCTATAGGCAAAGCAACCATTCTAAATACATATTTAGTTAATAAAAAACAGGGCTAAAGTAAGAGTGTGACAACATAATGGAAGATTGGCAAGGAGGACTGTAGGTAAGCTCAAGCGATGTGCAGCTGAAAAACACGCCCATCACAGGGGATTACTGCTCGACAAGCAGCACGCCCGCACTTGGGTACCAGAGGCCGGCGAGAGATGCGGGTGCATCTCTCACATCCCCGCCCCGCTATGGGAAGGAACAAAGCAAAGCTGTTGTGTGAGCCCTGGCAACTCAGCAGAGCCGCAAGGAAAGCGTAACTGGGCAGCGGGATAACCACCACGGGCTGCCAAGCAAGGCCAGATCTCCTTGGGCCTGCGCTGCTCCTGCTCGTGTGATCGCTGCCTGCGTGCCTCGCCTGGGTGCTGCTGCAGAGTCTCCAGATTCTCAGGGAGCAAGAATAAATTTACTCTCTGCATTTCAGCTGTGGTTTGTGGTTGTCCCTGCATCCTGTCTATTTCGGCACATGCAAAGCTTTTTCAGCAAAATCCCACAGCCCAAGGGGCATACGACCCCATCCGCGTGCAGAGAAGGAGCAAGCAGTGTTAAAGAATAAAACGAAACTAAAATAAAGCATCTTTCTATTGATCCTATTCACATTTCATCACCTGAAGTATAGCCTTGCTCCCCCATTATCTGCTGAAACGTTTGGGGAAAAAAGGTTATCGAATGTGTTAACTGGCTGGGAGCAGCTTTAAAATAAGTGACTGTGCCACGCATATAAAGGAAATCAAGTCCACAAAAGCACAGCTCCAAGTGAAAAGTCACAGTAATATTAATGCAAGCATGAAGGAATCACGCATTTTTCTTTAACGCCATGAAAAAAGCACCACACTTGACACAATATTCTAGTTATCCACCTAGTTCTGCACTACTAGTGCCTTTATGTTAAGTCCTGAATATCTGAAAAGAAGCTATTGGGAAAAAAAAAAAAAAATCCCGACACTATAAACTACATTATTTGTCCACTGACATGTTTTAATTCTGCTATGAATGCAAATAGGAACACAACTGCCACACTGTTCAAGAGGTAAATTAACAAGATTTAGACATCTGTACACAGTGAGATGTTTTCATTATTTAAGAATTACTTACTAAACATAAAAATGCGCAATTAGAACAAACTGACAGCAGTATTTACTCAATCACAACCAACTATTACACACAAATATTTCCACAGCGAAACAGATGATGGAAAATGAAGTTCCAGATTAAACATCACTTTCCGTATCAACATGTGGTCCCTGTACCTGGGCTGGGGCAATCCTCCTCATCAAAACACACTGGGGCATGATGTGCTAGAGAGCAGCCGTGAGCAAAAGGACTTGGGGGTACTGGGGGACAGAAAGCTGGACATGAAGCACTCACATTCAGAAGGTCAATTGTATCCTGGGCTGTATCAAAAGCAGCACGACCAGCAGGGCCAGAGAGGTGATTCTGCCCCTCTCCTCTGGGGAGAACTCACCTGGAGTCCTGCAGCCAGCTCTGGAGCCATCAACACAAGAAAGACCTGTTGGAGCAGGTCCAGAGAAGGGCCACAAGAATGATCAAAGTGCTGGAGCACCTCATCTATGAGGCCAGGCTGAGAGAGTTGGGGTTGTTCAGCCTGGAGAAGGGGCTGAGGAGACCTTATAGTGGCCTCCCAGTACTTAAAGAGGGCTACAACAAAGCTGGGGAGGGACTGTTCACAGGGGTATGTATAACGAGGGGCAATGGTTTTAATCTAGAGCAGGGTAGATTTAGATTACATGTCAGGACAAAGTTCTTCACTATGAGGGTGGTGAGACACTGGTAGAGGTTGCCCAGAGAGGTGGTGGAGGCTCCCGCTCGAGACATTCAAGGTCAGGCTTGATGGGGCTCTGAGCAACCTGATCTAGTTGAAGACGTCCCTGCTCACTGCAGGGGTTGGACTTGATGGCCTTTAAAGGTCCCTTCCAGCCCAACACATTCTACAGTTCTATGATGCTAAAATCCTACGCTGATTCAGCACCATGTCTGCTAAAGCAGTTCTCTAGTGACCTTGTGAATTTGTAGAGGTCTCAAGAACCTTCCATGAGCAACCCACAATCTGCAGCTGCTGTCAGTGATGGTTTTCCAAACAAGCACGGCAGCTAGCCAGCTGTCAGAGATTATTTGCAATGCAGAGAGATGCAGCTGAAGACAAAGACTATGAAAGGCAACGTAACAAAGCTTGGGGAAATTTTGCTGCAGATGCACCCAGCCTATCTTTACACACAAAAGTAAACCCTTCTTGGCCAATGCAAGCAATCTACAGATTTCCTTCAAGCGCTGTCCCAACAGACTGATGAGAACTGTGCTTTTGCCGCACACCTCCCCTAGAGGTCAGTGCTGGTTGCTCCACCATCTGCTTTGCAGTAAGTCCACACCTGACAGCTAATATTTTTTTGTCCACGGTCAGCTTTCCCCCAGCTCCTCTCCATTCTAGATGTGCTGCTACTTGCAAGCAGCCACATAATGGTTACAACAAGAACCAGTTATTCAGGAAAGAAGAAAAGTGTATTCTTGGTAATGATCTCCTGGCGAGTGTTTAACCTGCAGGTCAGTATCTGCTCCCCTGGCAACCGTAATTAGGGATGGATCGCTTGTGTCTCTCCATCTGTCCCCTATGGCTGCTTCTCCTCATTTGTTCCTCCACTCTTCTGCTTTAAAACAACCTCTGTCCCAGGCCACCTAAAGCCCTAACCTAATGGCCAAAATTTCCAACAAGAATTCTCTGTAAATATACAGAGCAAAGCAAGAACGCAAATCAAAAGGCCAAATAAAAATTGAATTTACTTCAATTATGTTCCAAAGCAGCACAACTGGATTTATACAAAATACTCCTCTTCCACACTATTAAGTAATTCTGTTACTGCATTATGCAACAACTCTGGGAATCACATTCCTATCAGAAACACAATACTGTTTCACAAATGTAAACAGCTATATTAAACTCCATTATTTGAAAAGAGAAAAAAAAAAAAAATCAACTTTTCATGTTTTGAAGGCACACCAAAATGGTTACACAAGTCTGCATAAGTAAGCTAACCTCCTCGGACTAAAGGAATGAGCCATTCCACATTAGTAACCTACAATTTTAAGGTACTTGCAGCTTTTACCGAGAGCAGCAATAGATTGCCATGACTTACTTCACTCACAAAAACGTTATTTTCTGGCAGTGAGGTATTCAGAAATGCCTGCAGATTCAAATAGTTGAGCTTTAATGTGACAGTGAACAGACAGTCCAAGTAATTAAGCTTTTCCTCTTTGATTCTTAGTATCATATAGTTGGCCTGCAAATGCTTCAGGACTCACTATTCTACAGCCTGCAAGTTGTTGAACAATACTTTCATTTCCACACGAATTACATTTTTTTAAAAAAATAGACATTTTACCAGTGTGTAATAGATCATGCCTACAGGCTGCTATGTCTAACAACAAATGAATGAGTTCAGTTAACAAATTCCAAAGTTTAACAGCTGAGCATGTTCTGATGTAAGTCTCACGGACCTCAAAAATTGCTCCGTCCTTTCTTTAATTCTCTTGAACTCATCTTCATGATAATGAAGGAACAGCACAAAGTCAGTTTTGCTTGTAGCTAATTGAGCCCTTCTTTATCTCAGCCCACAAGCTGCTTTATCTTGTTTTTGCCTCCATCCTGTTGGAGGAGCACTGAGAGCAGCTGGGTGAGCATCTGGCAAAAAGCTGAATTTCACCCACACAGTCGTCATACCAGCTCATACAGCACCCCTTATGGCACTGGAATATTTCATGAAGTGTTAGCATGGGGAAACAGATGGATTAGGAAGAGATGAGTTAAACATTTCCACTTAGGAAAAAAAAGAAAATGGTTGTGAAACGATGACATCATTCCATCAAGCTTTGACCTTGTAGATTGCAAAACCAAGATATAAGGGGGTTCCTTCTACACATTTAAGGCAGATCAACTCATCTCATCAGATGGAGCTTTACTTCCTGAGGATGAATGCCGCGACTAAAACCCCAAAGAGAGTATTAGTTATCCAAATCTCCTGCTGAGCCAAATGGCTACAGGCATTTGAACAAAGCCCAAATGAGGTAGACTTGGTGTATGTAATCCAACTAATTTAGAAGAGCAAATAAGCTCTTAGGCACACAAGCCCTTCTTTAGATCAAACTAAAGCTAACAACCTCAAATCTAAACGCAAACTAAGTTGGGCACTAAGGGCTGGAATTCGTTGTTTCCATTTCAGAACCTAAGAAAACCATTTCACTACAGAAGTGATCTTTCGAACTGACCCATTAGCCTAACAAGAGACATCCCTGCCTGTAACCTTTGCATTGTCTGAATTACAATAGCTATTAATAATAATCACTTATATGGCAATCTTTAGTCGACTAGTACACTCTCAACAGTCACATACCATCACCTCACCAGCACCAGCACCTCATAAAGCATTGCAACATCTACTTGCCTAAACTTCTGTAAGCATACACACACTCTGCAGGTAGGTACATAAACCCTTAGTTCAGTTACTGAGCTTTACCTTGCTAAATCACATGAGCAAGCAAGACTCTTCAAACAAGGAAATTTGTGACCCATACAAGTAGAGATCCCTTCTGACCACTTCTTCATCACCTTCTAACCTAAGACAGAGTTTTTCAAATGCCATTTTATAGAGATCAAGTTTGCATCTTTGAATGGTTACCACAACCCTTTTCACTGCGTCACTTCATGAGCCAGTAAGACAGAGCTAGACTAATCACTGCACACAAACTACTTGTTACAGAAATGACCCCCAACCACCACAACAGCCCTTTCAGAGCATCACATTTTACTTCATGCCAAGTGCCACACTGACAATTAGCCACCAGGCACATGCCAATTATTTTTCCCTCCTCTAAACTCCCCATTTTAAGGTCCACACTCCTACTCAAGTCGCAACTATTTGTTGCACCTTTACATTCAGCTGTACTCCTACATGGGGTTTGGCCACAGCCATCACAGAACAGTCCAGAAATTCTTTTAGTGTCTAGAAACCCAACCTCTCAAACACTCCGATTTTATCATCACTTCCTCTTTCATAATAAATCATACCAGATTAAGTAAATCCTCAATGTTACCTCAACAATATCATTAATAGATGATTTAGTCATTCATTAACACAATCAGAAACATGAACAGAACCTTCTGTCTGGATTTGCCCTGTACAGTTTCATAACACTATTGAAAACAATTTAAAAACTTATTTGGAATTTTGTGGCTTTTCATGTTACTGTGTTTGTAGGGTTTATTTTTTTCAAATCTACCCATGTGTTTTGTTCCTTCTTTGAACCAATGGCAATGGGTGCAAGGCTAAAACCCTCCGTCTGAATTTTGACTTCATCTTCCTCTTGCACTTTTCCCACTTGGTCTGCATTCAAACATCAACTCCATAAAACAATTCCCTCTCCTTGCTCCCTCTCCTGTAGGTTTATCCCTTCAGTTCACACAAACTGTTTCCAACAACTTCCTGTTGACAGACAGTGTACTTATGAGGAAATAAAAGTTAAAGTCTTTTACGCCCAAGTTACTTGCTTCTTTTCCTTTATGCGGACAGAAGACAATACCATCACTAAATTATCCAGTCTTTCAGCTTTCACCACCCACATCTGACCTCCCTGATCTTTCCTTCTCAGTAACAGTCCCTGTGCATTTCGACACACCTACTTAAACTGCTACTTCTGCCATATTCTTTCCAGAACGTTGCAAATGATTGTGCAGTTCGGTTACTTCAAATTTGTTAGCTGTATCCAGTGCAAACTTGAATAATTCATCCGAGAGTCTAAGTACCAATCCGATTACTTCTGAGTGCCATTCATTTGGGATATACTGTACAGATTTCCATCTGTTAGGGCTTCCTCCACCTTTGAAGCTGCTGACATTCTAGACTCGAGCTATTCTTACTAGCAGACATTAGCAACTTGTAACCTCAAATCATAAATTATCTGGAATATTTCAGATATTTTTTCTCGCCCAGAACACTCAGATGTGTTTATGAAGATTACAAACAGCAAGAGAATACAAAAACATCAGCTGGAAAAAGAAAATCAGCATTCTTTTAACCAGGATATAAACAGTTGGAGCTAATTACTGTTCTCAGTTACTTGCCATCTATCAAAAAATAATTTAAATCTCAGTTCAGGGGAAAAGCTTGATATTAATTTAGCAGTTGTGTTACTAGTTGTGATATATTCAGATTATGGAAGTCAGTTACCTTGACAACACAAACAGCATAAAGGACTATTACCTTGTACAATGCAAGTTCTGTTAATTCAGTTCAGGATAAGAATTAAGTATAAATAATTGTTAGGCTCTTAGCTAAATCTGGGAGTTGGTGAGGGCTGAAATAAGCTAAGAAACCCAAGCATGATACCTATGGCCTTTGTTACTTTGATACGTAACACAGGCATGCAGCAACTTTGAAGGGAGTGAGAGAACAGTCCTGTTCCTGTCGTTAGAGCAAACTGAGGGAGCTTTCCTGCTATTTGCACACCTGAAACATTTTCAAGTACTTGAAAAGGTATTTCAAAGTTTGTTACAGTTTCAAGAGTCTTTTTCATTAGTCATCATTTTAGTCTTTCTAAAAGGTATCGAGAGGTTGAGCGCAGGTAGCCGGAGCTGAGGAATTACACTGCATGCAATACTGAGGAAATAGATAAGGAGGTGGATAGCACAGTTCATGCAGCGAAAGAAAAGAGATGCAGGTCTGTGCTGATTGCCTTGACCATAGACAGAAGCTGACACTGACCTGGGGGCAGCTGAAGTCAAGGAACTAATTCCACTTCTGCTGAAGTATGAAGTAAAGGCATCGGGATTCTCATCCTTAGTTTTAACTCTCTTTCTTTCTCTTTCAGGTTCAACTACTGTTTGCATTGCTTGAAGAGCTATATTGAGTGGTGGTGCTTCAAGAGCATATTTTTTTGGAGAAGCATCACTCTGCTCCAATTTCTTGGAAGTCATCTTTGATTCTTCCTTACTTGGCAATTCAGGGAGAGCAGCTTCTTTTACTGAAGCATTTTTGCTGTCCAAGTATTCACACATAGCACCCTCAATCTTGTCCCTCTTCTTTTTAATTTTAGTGCCTTTAAATAGTTCTAAAAAACAAACAAAAAATATACTTGTTTGTACATAAGCAAAGCTGGAGTTAACTTATCCACCAACACATTCATAATGCAAGTAATAAGGAACATTACTCCAAGTTACCTAGTCACATGTAACTCTTAACAGACAACTTAGTTTATACCTAAGCTAACCCAACGTCATCCTGTTTAACGTTGTTCAACTTCGTGAAGGATGAGAAGACAAAACGTTTTTTCCACACAGACAAGTAATATTTACCTTCAGGTTCGTACTTCATTTTTAGCTCATCCAGCATAACTTGCAAGTTCATATTCTCACTCTGACAAGCCTGCAAATGCCTCTCTTTGGTGAAGAGTTTCCTTTCAACTTCCAGAACCCTTTGGCTCTCATACAGAGCTTTCATCCTCTGTAAGGATAGTTCATTTTTCAAGGTTTCGGTTTCCTTGCTGAGGCAAGAAACAGAATGATACGGTCACTCAGACATGGCTTTTTCTTTCCCCCCCTTTTTTTTTTTTAAAAAGGTCTCAATTATCTTTTATCTAGAAATATGAACAAGGTTTCTAGAAGGAAGCAAAACCAATATAAAATAGTTCTGCTGCTATCTTTTGCAACAATAACTAAAATAACCAATGAAACAACTCTCAGTTCTATAATGAAGACAGGATGGTTCCACTGCACTGGAAAACAAGACAGGCGGCATATCTGAACATACAGGTCGGTGGACTACATACACACAGTAACAAAAAGAGAGAGAATAAAACCTACTAGCAGCTAGGAAATAACCAAACTACAGCCAACTCCTAAGAGTCAGACTGTTAAATACGTACTTTGAGTTGTCAAGTTTCATTTGCAGTAAGTCTGCATAGTAGCCATCTTCACACTCTCCTCCCTTGGAGCTACTACTCGCTCTGGATTCTTCCATATTCTCATATAAAGTCTGATGGAAAAAATAAACCAGTCAGGTTGTCACAGAGGGACCTTTCCAAAGCACAAAGCTGAGTCCTTAAGTGGAATTTTCCATCACAGAAGGCATTTAAACATACAAGAAAGGCCAGTTGTGGAGTACTTCCTCATCTGTTACAAGTGTCAACTAGCATTGAAACTGACAGTTCTCTCTCTCACTGAAAGAAAAAATTTAAATGCAAGTTCTCAGCTCCAGAAGGTTTTCAAGTAGCACTGCATAATAGTTTATCTTCCTTTTCACTTGAAGATACAGGACATTCAGTTAAGCCACAGGGAATTTGTTTCAGCCTTTCTTTCTAGTCTTCAGCAGGTGGACCCCAAGGGAATGCAAGTCATGTTAATCAATAGCCAAAATCTCAGCAACAGTTACATCTTTTAAATGAGAAAGTTGGTTTATAGTAAAGATGCCATAAATACAATAAACACTTCTATAATATGCGATATTCTCAGGAGGGAATTGTGCCCTTTTTCTGAGCAAACAGTACTTAGATTTAATGCTGTCCCTCAGACCTCACAGCCTTCTGTCAGCCCTTGACTGCAGGTAATTTTCACAGTTACTGGAATCAATCTCATTTCCTGATTCTACTTATCTACAGCACAAAGCTTATACATGACAAAACTAGCGAAGCAATCAAGCTGTCTCTTTTACTTACTAAAATGGGTTAAGCTTAGCTTTCCACCACTTAGGTTAAATGCAGAATAGAGGATGCTATCCTGGAAAGCATAATCCAAATGCATAAGCTAATACACTTAAGTCAACATTGCAAAGCTGTGATAAGAAAGGGCCAAATGAGTCTATAAGTATGTAAGAAAGTAAGAAAAGCTGCAGGTTTTCACTCTGTATACACACAAACATCAGTAACGCTACAACAGTGCATACAGGTATTTCTCACCTTTCGAAACACTTACAAGCTGCTATTAAGCGGCATAAGAGAGCTGAGAAAAATTGCTTTACAAGGATGATTAAACAATTCTATTTTCTAGAAAAAAAAATGCTTCAACTGCAGCTAGGACATACTAAGGAAATAGCCAAGAAATCCAATACAGCTGATACAAAAAAAGCCTAAGTATACATCATCAAAATTTGAAATGGTTTTGTCTTCCAAGAGGAAAAATAAAAAAATAATTTTAAAAGTTTCATCAAATGTCATAGCTCAGTGAAGCTTGACCAAGTAATTGGATTTAAACACTGCAGGTAACTACGTAAAACACGAAGGTGCTACACAAAGGAACCCAGGAAAGATTCTTTCCCAACAGGGGACTGGGGTGGTGTAGCATTTTCTGCGCCTCTGAACTTCCAAAGTATATTTTCTACAGCTGTAAAACAGAACTTGAGTTAATAACGACATGAATAGTCTTTGGATCCCTTTTCAAACTTCACAGAATTCTCAATTCTTCTTATCATGTCTTTAGCTTTTTATTACGACTTCTCTACTTAATTACAGACCACATACCTTAAATTTTTCTAGCTGTCTCACTTTCATAAGAAGATCTTCGACCTCACCATTCTTTTGTTCTACCATGGACTGTAAGCGTTCCAGCTGCTCAAACTCTGCCTGAGAGCCTTTCATCTGTAGCAGTGTCGCCATCTGCAACTGCAAAAAAAAAAAAAAACAAACCAGAAACTGTTACAACAAATACTTAGTTAACTGATTGAAAACCTCAACCTCTTCCCAGACTGGTTAGGCTACTCGAGCCTTGTACTTCTAATCCTGAATACAGAAGAGCACTGAATGCTTAAAGTCATTACTCTTAATTATCACCACAGGTTGACACTAGAAGTCTTTAGGACAGCTTAAAACTTACTGAACAGAGTAATCTTGACGTGTCATATCTTTCTCCATATTGATTAAGGAACCTCTAAAAATACTGTCAAGGACACACACAACATTTCACACACAAATTGTAAACAAATCAGCTAGAAACCAGCTACAGCCCAGGCTTGTTTATCACAGCTAAAATGCATCTGTCAAGAACTTCTCATAACACTGGGGTTGCCTTCTGCAACATTAATCCAAGAATTTCAGCTTCTACTCCTTCAGTAAAACGCATCCTTTCAAGCAAAGAACATCCTTTGCTATTACAGAAGGATAAGTTTATCAGAGAAATGTCTTGCATTTATAGCAATTTTTCTAACTATTAACACTGTAATATCACAGTAGGAAGGCCTTAACACATTCAGTCACAAGTGATATAACAGACATTTAAGTAACTGGAGAAACAACATGAACGGCAATAATGGAAAGACTTAACAAGGTGTTAGTGGTAACTGCAGCGTTTTTACCAGTCTGGCCAGTAAGGATAAGGCAACGCTGTAGGACACTTGGAGAAATCACAGGGAAATGATCAAGTGAAACAAACTACAGATTAACAGAGAAGACAACAGAAAAGGATTTACCCTATGGAATGTCCTGTGCCAAGTAAGAGGTACTGACAATTCTGTACACAAACTAGGGCCAAAGAAAGGTTCAGTCATCTCCTTGTAGCTTCTACAGGACATAAGGGAGGCAAAATTTTGACTCTTGCCAGCTGACTAGAACTCCCCTTACATTTCCCAAGCACGCAGACATCTAACCTTCTCCCCTTTCACTTTGGGGCTCACTGTGAAAACAGAAAATTGCAGCTGATCTACATAAAAATGAAGAACAGAAACATTAAGAAACTGGTGGGCATACTGTGGGCTGTCAAGACCACATTCAGACATTCTTGTAACCAAAGCTGCAACAAGGGTTAACTGTACCACAGGAGTCAGCTGCTGAGCGAAGGGATCAGTTCACTCCAGCCTGAGCTTTAACACACAGCAGCGCAACAAGACACAAAGCAGAGTCGATCCTGACAGGGATCCAAGACAGCAACTTAAGCAAAACACGTAGTTTGCTAGGACAGCTATCTCCAAAACTGACACTGGAGAAGCATCACGGGGACAAATGAGTACAAATTGAAAGTCAAACACAAACATTAAGTAGAGGAACAGGGACACTAATCTGCCTCATGTCTTGGTGAAAATCTTGAGTATTAGGAATGTTTCTTAAACCATTCAATCAGGACTGACTCACACTCACATCACACTCTACATGTAAGCACTCTCCTTAAATTGCATAATGAAGTATTTGATCAAAATGAAAGGACCCACAACTTTTGTGTCAGACAATCAGAAGACCAACATGAAAACAGTCGGTAGTTTGTAACTCAACTTGTGCTAACTAGTTCTCAACACTATTTACCAACAGGCTCCCATCCTACAGAAGTCTAGCCTAAATTAGACAGTTATGGCAAAAGTTGTGACTTATTCTTGCACTAAATATAGTGAAAAGCAATAAAAATATGGGCAAACAAGAACGCAACCCAGAGGGGAAAAAATGACAGTGTGATCAGAGTACAAGTCTGTCCTTTTCTTCACATTTGATCCTGACAACCAGAGTTAATACCACATAAATCATTTCTTTGTGTATGAGAATTAGATAAGAAAAAGCAATTGTCAAGACAAACTGAATGCTGGTTCTACTTTTCTCCATTTAACAAGTACTGCCAAAATAAGCAAACACAACGCCTTCAGCGTAACTTAGAGTTCTACACTAAATACAGCACTAGTAGCCACAGAAAAATGGTGATGTATCACAGAAGCCAAATAGCACAACGACATTTCACTTTTTTTTTCTTCTCTCTCCCATTTCCCATGCCCAGATTACCAGATCATATTTTTAAGATAATCAAATCTCCTAGCCTGTGTGCTAAAGCGTTGTCTTAGAAAACCCCAAGAAAAGCCTGGAGTATTACAGTAACGGTCATACCTTCATTCTCTGCAATTGTTCTCTAGTGAATGCATGCTGTTTTTGTAGGGACTGATATTTTATTTTCACACTGATCAGTTGTCGTTCCATTTCTGCCCTACGGTCCTCCACCTACAGAACATTGTTAACAATTATTACTGTGAAAATGATAACGCTTGTTGTCACGTGGATGACAAGTTTTACAAGGAGATGTTGCCTGGCAATTGACCTTAATAAAGTAACATTTCATATGCTTCAATGTTACTGCAGAATAGTTCAGTCCACTGGCATGAGAATGCTTTCAAAAAACCAATATGAACATTGCACCAGTTCAACCCATTCCCTGAGTATTGTCCGAAAACAAAATAACTTTGCATGCAATTAATACCAGGTGAACTCCAATTCAAAACCTCCGCCAAATGCTCAAATATCCAGCCATTTTCAGCTTTTATCAGCTTCTTATTTCACATACCATCTTTTGCATTAAAGAAGGCTTACAGCTGAACAAAACTACTTTGAGCTACGAGCTGCAGACAGAACTGCCAAGATCCCTCAGTTCCATCTTCTATCTTGATAGCTAGGTAATTTTAATTGATTCCATTAAATTACTAACTCCTCAACTTCAGAGCATGCATAAGACCTGTTTACCCTAGGTCAGGTCCTAAACAGTTCAACACTGAAACAGTATTTGAGGAATAGAGATTCATGCCAGCCAGGTCAGGTATAGATACTCTAATATTTTCAAGGTTGTATCAAAAAATAAAACTTGGGAACTAATTCTTCTCTCCTCAGTATATTCTCAAGTATCGGTGGCATAATTGTACCTCAGCAAAGAGAGAATTGCCTTTACTTGTAGGGTCCAAAGACTGCTGCACTGCGTGATCCAGCTGAACCTGAAGGTCCTGATTAGCTTCGCGAGCTTTCTAGATTAAAGCAAAGAGTATCAAGTCATTTAAGCATTTAATGTAGGGAATACATTCATTTAATTTTAATTAAATTAATTCAGTTAATTTTACCTCTGCATTTTCTATGCCGTTAGCACAGATTACATTGCGCTGCAGAACTTAACTGACTAGAACACTAAGCACAGTAAGAGACAATTTTGTTTCACTGAAAGGCTTGATATTCCACTTATTCTTCAGGACGAGCACAAATAAAAACCTTTAAAGAAAACCTTCGATGTTTATCAACTGGATTAACGGTATTGAGACTATTAGCCTTGCTGTGCTATTTAGTCACAAATCCTTTACTCCCCAGTACAAAATTGTCCCAGGCATTTAGTAGGAAATAAAAATGAGAATTACATCAGCGACCTGAGAAGAGGTCATGTTACAAAGCATCTCCACACAGCCTTTCACAAAAGAATTTCAATACAGAGTATTTAGCAACAGGCAATAGCCTTTTCTCCTCCCGGCCCTTGCCTCATCTGTCTCCCTCCCTCCTCAAAAATCCTCCTATTTCACTGAAAAGCTAACACCACAATTTGTAGGATTCAGGGATTATCTACTGCTGTTGAATAAAATTACCTCTAAAGCATTACAATAAGAAACAACTTCTTTTTCCCTCTCTTCTTTTTCTGCCTGTAGACGCTCCAGCTGGTTACGTAAGTTACTGTTTACGAGTTCTAGTTGTTCTTTGCTGTACTGCAGTTCATTTAGCTTTTCTTCAACATTGGCCTGAACAAAAAAAAAAATAAATCAAGTTTAAGACAACTTGAAAAAGTGACAGTTTTGTTATAGACAGTTTTGTTAGTAATAATTACTCTTAATACAAAATATTATCTTGAAGAATAGGTTGTATTATAGTTAACAATGCTACTCTTTTTTTTCTGTGCAAATTGTCTTAACAGTCAGCCAAGCATAAGGTACAAATACACATAAAGCATTTAAAAACTAAATGAGCAAAAGCATCGAATTTTACGTTCAACTAGCCTACACTGATAATAATTAAGTTCTAGTCACACACCTTCACACTTTCTAGTTCAGTGAGTTCCAGCTGAAGATTGAGCATTTCTGAAGACATGGTCTCATGCACACGTTCAGACATCAGATGCAGTTCTTCTGACTTGGCAGCAATTATTTCCTTCTGATGATCCACTTTCTGCCTCAGCTGTTTCTCCGATAGTCGGGTTTCATCTAGTTCTGCTTTCAGGTTCTCCAACTTAAAGACAGTTGACAACCAAGTAGTATCATTATACAACAAATTCTAGAAAAGCACAAAAGCTTTTCACTCTGTTCTAACTACAGAAAATGTCTTAGAAATACAACTTAAGAGTAGACATTTAAAAATAAGCTTTGAAATTTAATGTAATTTAGAACATAACTATGCAGTTGTTTGTTACAAATCAACTAAACAAGCTCCTGCGGGTGAGCATTAGATTTGTTTTGGTAGTAAGTGTCCAATTATGAGTTAAACACATAATGCTGTTAACAACTTTTTAGCTGTATATTAGTTGACAAACCTTGTTTTTAAGGTCACCAATTTCTTGTCCATAGACTCTGGCAAGCTGTTCTTTCTGTTTATCCAGCTGCATGCTTTGCTGTTGCTTAAGGGAATCACATTCAAAACTCAAGCTTTCCAACATTCGATTCTTGAGTTCAATTTCTCTCTGAAGAGAGTATTTCTCTTGTTCAAATTTCTGAAAGAAGTAACATATTAATAGATCTAGATGCGATATTCAAAGTGCTTGGGGAACAACATACTAAATACAAGCTCAGAACCAATACACAGAATGCCTGAAACTTGTGTCTCTTTCTATCTTTTATTCAAGTCCCAGTTAGAGAATTGTCATATCAATATTTTAAATATAGAAAAACTGCTCTGAAATTTTATGACTTAAATGAGTAATACTCTCTTCCTCCTAGAAACTGTATTCCTTTGCACCTAGCATGAAGGGCACGGGCACCTTTTCCACAAATCTAACAAATTTAGTGAGAGCTTACATGTCCTTTCTACCGCCACAGAACCAAATTATGTTAAAAATTGTTAGAGTCCATCAAGTGTTCCCATACTGCAGAACAGTTGGGCTCAATGTTTGGTAAAGACAGCTGAATTGTCTACTGTTTCGTAATAAATCCCCTCAACCCCTCCAGACTGAACAATGACTTATACAATCAGGCAGAGCGGGAAGCTGATTAACATTTGCTAATTATAAAGGGCAGCCTCATTTTACTCTTCCATTCAGCCAGCAATTAAGAAGAAGAAAAAAGTCTTGAAAGCAGAAAAGGTAAAAAACAAAACCAAATCAGTCTAAAGATGCAGGATTTTTTTTCAAAATAGAATACCTCTTAAGACACAAATCAGAATTAGAAAAGGAACATAATAAAAGTAAAAGCTGCCAGGTATGAAACTGACCTCTGTGGCCTAGACACCAGCTTAGCAGAGACAGGCTTAGCTCTCAAATATACAGGATGAGTTTTAAAGATAAAGACACCACACAGAAAAGTTTTGGGAGTGAACTGCTGGCCAGACCCAAAAAAAGACAAAAAAAAATAGTAGCATGGTATGTCTACACAAACTGCTAGGGAAGTGTACACTGATTTTTCTGAAAGATTTTTGTGCCTACTGTTAAAATCTACGCTTGTGTTCATGGCAATTGCTTTGGCTCTCAGATTCCAAAGAGGAGAACCACAGATTCTGAAGCTCGTAAGAATCTGTTGGGTGACCACCATTCCCACACAAGGTGTTCTGCTGGGGTACGAAAGCACGTAATTCCTTCCCGCCACCCTTGGACTCTAAGTTACTAACTGAGCAACCTGAACTGGTTCAAGATGTCCCCGCACATGGTGGAAGGGTTGGAAACAGAGGAGCTTTAAAGGTCCCTTCCAACCCAAACCATTCTGTGATGTGGTTCGCACATGCTTAACTCTAACTTTGCTCCAGCCTGTACCACAGGATCACAACCTGTGGGTGCAGATTCACCCAGTAGCAGCTTGTGAGGCTGTCAGTAGAAAAGGAGGATCCTGCCGTGCCTTATCGCTTGTGGTTTTTCCAGCTGCCTCTTGTGCACTAAGCTTGCTAGCTGCAAACTGATCAAAATAAGTTCTTGGTGGTCATTCAGAATAGCAGGGTGCTGCAACTTCCCAGATGCTAAAAAAAAAACCCCAAAAACCCAAACCCAAACAAAAATTCCAACAAAGCCACAAACGTTGTAGCTCTATCACAAGAGAAGGGATATATGCACAGCCAGGAACAGACAAGTGAACAGCAATGGCACATCTGAAGCGTGGGCTTACTGAAAACAAACATAACTTAACGTGTTTATGAAAAGTGGAAGATACTTTCCTGACTGGAATTTTCTTGAATAAAAACTGGTCAAGTAAATACCTCTGCCTTTTAACACTACACTACTCTCTTATCTGAGCAGTATAAAAAAGGCACTGATAAACTCAGAAACCCTTGGTATTTAAAATATTTGAAAAATCCACTAGAGAAGAAATCAGTTCTACAGTCTTGCTGCTAGCATTCTTTTTACAGCTCTAAAGTGAAACAAAGCTTGCAGGCAGAGCACAACACAACTTAATTGCTAAACACACCCAAAGTACGTGTTATAAAACAAATTTACTTTAGCACTTAGCATTCATTTTACATTGAAGTCAATTAATCCTACATGATACTGAACAGTTGATGCATAACTAGCTGGGAAACCCTGTCCCAGTTAGATGAAATTCTGCTCAATATCCTAGTGCAGAGATAAAGCACCCTCTCTGCAAATACTTAAAAGGTTTATTAAAATTAATTTAGACTCTAAAAGGCATTTAGAAGACCTGTGATATTCAAGAAGTCATTAAAAAAAAGTTTTTGACCGTTTTCTTACTCAAAGTTTAAAACATCACCTCAGTTTTCTCAGTCAATTCACGGCGTGTTTGATCCAACTGATTTTGAACTTCACTTTGGGACTCCAGTAAGTGCAAGCCATATTGCGCCGCCTTCCTCCGCTCATTCTCTGCTTCCTTGAGTTGCTGTTTAAGACTTAAAATGGTCTCTGTCTCCATTTTTCTTCCTTTTGTAATTGCAGCATTGCAAACACAAAAATCATTTAAAAATACATTGCAATAAGTAACAGTAGTTAATCTGAAAGAAGTTATTGGATTTCCTTTCTTAATTTGGATACAAGGATATTATTAATACAAAACCTACAAAAAAGATAGCTCATAAAGGAACAGTCACGTGTACAGGAAAATAGCTATTGCTCCATAAATTTGGTTAACCTCTCGTTCCAGACTGCATCTTAACCAACAGCACACAGCAAAACTCCTGTGCAGCCTGCCTGGTTCCCTAGCACAGAGTTAATCTGGTGTAGAGCTATCTTGCCAGTCACAAGAGAAGGCTGGCAAATAACCTTGTAAAAACACTTTGTGCATCTGGTTGATAATATTTTCTGTGGTATTATAAATAAAGACTCACTATTTTGTGCGAACACAACACTCAGGATTCACAAGGGCAGCTGCATTAGCAGGATATCTTACTCCTCATACTGATATGTGGAATAGAGAAATAGAAAAAAGTATTTGAGAGAGTCCAGAACCAAAACCTCTGTCAAAATATATGGAATTTGAACACAGCTGTTTGTCTATTTATGTCTTTCATGTTTTCCACTTTAAACTTACATTGTTGCTGATAATCTATATGTTAACAACCATCTCTTGGTCACATGTTTCAGAAAATTGATCCATTTCTTTGTATCATAACAAAAGACATAAAGTTGAATTTTGCTACGAGTTAGTCAAAACAAAACCAAAAAAAAGTATTTCAAAAAACAAAAGTCAAATTAACACCATAAGCTTGTAGGACTGCGTGCTCCCAAATTTACTAAATCAGCACACTAAAAAGAGATCCTATTGAGGCAGAAAATGCTAAGTAACTCAGGCTTCTGAACATAAGCCAAGAGTTCTCAGAGAAAGCATGCAGTAATAACAGTGTCCAAATTATATAAAAAAAAAATTTGTAGTTGATGTCTCAAAGCTAGGGCTTGTAATTTTTATGATTTCAAGATTAAAGTAATTATTCATTGAAGTTCTTATACTGCGCTTTTTCTTTTTACATAAAAAACGTTGCCATTTCTTACTGGCACATACATTATTTTTATGAATTTTAGCAAGATGCTGGTGTTAATCAAGAGCAAGTTTCACAGCTCAGTACTACAGAGATTATTTTTAAGAGTAATTACTGTCATGTGCAGGCTTCACTTTCTGGGGTTTTTTTGCTAATTTGTATTTAACATGGATAACTCCTAGTAGAGTTACAAGAGTTTCTGAAAAAAATACTAATTTTAACACGCAAAAGTACATCAATGCCAAAACTGTGCTAACTCCTTTCAGAAAGACAAATTATCAAAATTTTTTTTTCACGCTTTCCATTGCTTGTTGTTACTCAAGTTTAACACATACAAAGAGGCTATCCAGCCAGGCTGTGCAAATTCAGTTTTTCAGATCTAACCATTGTAATGGGTTTGAAATACTAGTTTTGCACACTTAAGCTAAAAATAAGCCAGTGGAAGACAGGAATTTGACACATGTAAGAATCAATAACATATTACTAGTGCAAGGACACGCACTGTGTACAATGTAGCAATGAAATGTTTAACAGTAAGATGTAACAATACAAACACAGGCACTTCTGGTACACATTTAATTAGTAAAAGGGATGAATTCTTATTCACCCCATAAACACAATTTTAATAACAGCTTTATTTCATGATGAAACAACTGTATAGAAGCAATACAGAATTTGGTTACTCCTAGCTTACTAAAATAGAGTAACATTTTTAACTCACCTTCAGAAGTCCATTTAAGTCTTTCTTGACCTTATTCTTGAACTCCACCTTTCAAAGAAAAAAAAAAAGCAACAGTGGTCTAGTCTGAATGAGTACAAGCTGCCATTATAGCCCAGTCCTTCATACTAGTCCTTTTCTGAAAAGGCTTAATGGTAGTGACTGTCTCATGAAGATGCAGATCACAGGCTAATAGCCCATAGAAATGCAAAATCTATTCAAATCTCAGTTGAGGAAGCTGTCAGATACTTTAGAAACAGCCAGATCAGGCAATCTTGCCAAAGGATAGATGCTGTAAGACGATCTGAAACTGGCCTGTGATGCAAGTAAACAGGCTACACTCAGGGTCACCTTCTAGTATTCATATAATTTTTAAAGATTGAGGATTTTTGTCTTGCCCCCTCCTACTTCTTGAATCTCTTTCATGTGCTCCTCCTGTTTCACATAGACCTTTGAGGTCTTAATAAATCACTTAATGAATAATATATATACTAAAAACAAGCTCATCTTTAATTTTGTAGTTCGAGTATAGAGGAAAAAATAAATAGCTTTCCTAGTCACACATTCCTTGCCCACTATTAGGGAAAATAGCAAGTGTGCCTTTTGGAGAAGGGACACCCTCAACTTGTTGCCGGCAATTTGAGGTGAAATGAATCAGATGAGTGCTGGCAGCTGTCTTCATAAAGCTCCATAGTGTTATATAGCCAAGTATTAGCCTGCAATTTAATATCATACATGACGTTAAGTAAGCAACCCTGAAAATGATCTTTTAGGATAAATTATATAGGTAGCACATCGAGCAGGCAGGAGGGGAAATAACAGCAAACAGTCTAAACTCGTCCTATGGACAGTTTGAGGAGAGTTACTCACTTTTGGCTAATTCTCTCCACACATTTTGTGATAAATTCTCCACTGAGGGCTCCAGACCTTGATTGTTCAACCATTAAATTACTGCTCGACAAAAATAACAGGGTGGGAGATAAAAAGGCACTCTGCTGCCTTCTCCTCCTCCGTGACTGCCCTCCCAGCCAGAGGGCTCTGCCCACGGGCCAGCCC
>NW_009734783.1:0-213 GCF_000703405.1 Apaloderma vittatum | reverse complement strand
GGGGCCTCTGCCCCGGGGCCAGCCCCAAGAGCCCGGCCCGGCCCGTCCGGCAGCACCGGCCCGGCTCTGAGCACCGACACAACGAGCTTCTCTCCCGTAAGCCAGGCTCTGCCCATACGCTTTAAGTACTTACACCGGGACATTTCGCACACTCAGGCTCACGACAAACACCCTGTCGGGTGGGCAAGCATCGGAAACACTCGGCACAGCAGC
>NW_009734782.1:0-26000 GCF_000703405.1 Apaloderma vittatum | reverse complement strand
ATGGATGGATGGATGCATGGATGCATGGATGGCTGGACGCATGGATGCATGGATGTCAGCGAAGTCCTATGGTGCCGGCAGAACTGAGGGCACAGTGTGTGGGTCACTCTGGTGTCGGTGACTTCCGCTGGTCTTGGCTTTTTTAGTTATTGTTTGCTTGGTGGGTTTAGTTTTTGTTTTGGAAGGACGTTTGAGGGACTGGGTAAATGAAGTGAGTGTAATTGGAGATGTGGAGATAAAAGTGCTTGGCTATGGGAGGAGTCTATTATCTATACTGAAATGAATTACTATCCTTTTTTTTTTTTTCTTCCCCATTCTTAGCAGTATAGCTGAGGTTTAGTTGTAACTCTATCATCAAATAAAAATCAAAAACCAGTAGAAATGTCCAGGCTAAAGTGATCCAGCTGAAGATTCTTTCAGCCAGAATTACTTTCGGGACTTTTGGGTCAAAAAGAAAAAGAAACAAGAAAAGACAGGAAGCAAAATTTCTTTCTGTTGTGACAAACCCTAGCCATTTCTGAAATTCAGCCTTGGACTTTTGTATCTTTTTGCCTTTTTTTCTTTTTTTTTTCTTTTTTTTTCTTTTTCTTAATAACCAGGGATCATATGGCTCTTTGCAGATACAGGGAATTATGAAACTGCTCAGTATTAATGCCTGCATATGTCAGAGGAGTTTAACTTTCGATGTCAACAAATTTTAAAACTTAATGTTAACCCTTAATGTTGTGCTCATCTTTTGACATGGGCTGCTGATGGTGCATGCGGCGATTATGCCGAATAATGTCTCAGCTGCAACTACCCGGAGTAATCTGGCCATGTCAAAGTCAGAAAACCAGTGAAAGCAGAGGATGTTTATCTATTAGAAATGTCTGATTTTGGCAAGGATATTTGCAGCCTGACCAGTGCCCACTGAAATAAACAGAAAAACTCTTGATTGATGATGACTCATGTCCGTAGGCTTCGCGTGATGATGAAACTGCTTGATGCTGACCCTGAGCAGAGTACTCCTGTAGGTAAGCCTTGTACCATCCCCTTGGTTTGTAAAGGGAGGCAGGTAAAGTGGAAGGTGGCAGCAGATGACAACTAGCTGGCTTATGGCTTGCTTTATCTAAGTGTATTGCCCGGTTATAAATAGTCTGGGATGTGTATTCTTTGGGTTTTTAATCAACAATGGCCTATAATTGGTAAGGGCATAGTCTGTCAGACTGATGAAGCAACCAACTTGCACCTTGTATTTTGGTGTTAGTGACTGCCGTGTCAGTATCTCAGGATATACGATTTCTGTTTTGAAAATTCCGGATGATGAGCACTTGTGTGTGGTAGATACAGGCTTACTCAGGTAATAGACATATGTAGGAACATACGGATTAGATGATTGCCAAATTTCCCAGCTAGAAAGAGACCTTGTCTATCAACTGTTTTGGTCTCTTTCTTATAGGTTACAGGATTTCACAAATAAATTCTGTATCAAGCCCATAATTTCTCTGTGGTCTTCACTTGCAGTTAAAGACAGGTTCCGTCCACATCAGGAGTTCAGGCATGTTTCAAACTGCAATAGTGCCTCACAGTCTTGAGCTCAAAATGGGGAGTAATATCTACTGCTTCAAATGTCTGTAACTATGATGAGAGCTATTTTGGTCTATTAAAATACAATTTTGCATATAATGCTTATTAAAACGCATCAGGATAATTACAATTCTTCTTACATATGTACTGGCAGAGCCACCTTCTTCTCTTTGCATGAGGATGAAACACTGTCAGAGGTTTCTCAGTGTGACTTAAGACTTGCAGCTGGAAAGTTCTTTATTGCCTCTGAGCTGTGGTGCAAAAGTGGTATCCTGGCTTCTGCTGGTTTCTTCTGTTTTTCTATATTTTTATGTTATGCAACAGCCAACTTCTGATGGGGCTTTCTGCCTTACCCTGCTGTGGCTTGGCAGAAAGAGAAAATGCTTTGGGTCCTATCTGGATTTCTCAGCCCTGTGTAAGGTTGAGAAGGTGGACTCTCTCTGCTATCCCGTGGTGTGCTGATCACCATTGTGGCTTCCTGTTAGATACAGCTTGTTAAGATGATTCCCACTACTTTTTTTCCTTTGGATGAACCTTGCAGTAGAGCATTCATCAAAGCAGCCAGGGCAATGTAACATCACCTCCATGTGAGCAGATAAGACTTTTGGAGTGTGTTGAAATGGTGTAGGGCAATGGGTATTACTGTGCCCAAGAGAGCTCCTCCAGAGACAGCACAGCTAATTAATGCAGGTATGATAGCATACTCTGTGTTGCAGCTGCAAATTTTCTTCTAAAATTCTTCCTTCCACTGCTGGTTAGCTGCAGATACTGTGAGTACTACCTTCAGGACCCTGTCAGAAACTAGTTTGTCTGTCTGCAGTGGCTGGAGAGTAGAGAAGAATACTATTTTGCATCCTTCTTTGACAGGGCTGGAGTTAGATTAGCTGTAAATGTTTCATATGGGGTTGAAGATCAGAGAGGCAGCAACAGCTAAGAGGTAACAGAGTCCTGCCAAACAAATATCGCAGCCTAGTGTCACGCTGTTGTGGGAGGCAGCCCTTATGTGAGAAACAGGAGGAGAAATCATGGAAAATAAGGGGGAAAGCAGGGAGATGTTTTCTAACTTGCTTTCTAACAGCTGGGGGCCTGTGTGGCACGTGGATGAAGCAGAACTTCATGGAGAGAAAAAAGCTGGTCCTACTTCACCAAACCTCTGGCTGCAGCACTAGGTAGAGGTGGGCGAGCTCAAATATTGGGCGATCCTTTAGTGTGGCCTTCATGCATGCTGATTTATCTTCTCTGTTAACGTCCCTATACTGTTTCTGGTGCCTCAGCTGCCTCTTGTAATGCTAGTTGTAATGTGTATCTTCACTGCTGCAGAGCTGCATTGAAGAACATCAGAAGGAAACGTAGGAGAGAAGGGGAAAACAACAAGGACAGCAGGGAGGAGAGGAAATCTGACATGTTGCTGCTGAAATGTGTGGCTTACCTAAAAGGAAAATCAACACGTGCCCACTTTCCCTCTTCCAACACCTTCAAGAATTCTTACAGAGTATTACTTGTTTCTTCTCTGCAGTATATACAAGTTCTTTCAGAGATGTGCATAGTATTAAAAACTTCATCTATGTTTGAAAACACAGGTAGCATTGGCATAGCTTATTCTTTTCCATTAGTTTTTTTCTTCAGGTCCCTTGATACATGTTTTAGAGGGGTTGTTTTTGCCAACCTTCTGAATGGATTCATCCTCAGACTGTTGTTGATTAAATGACATGTCACCATAAAGATTACTCCAGCTAGCTAGAGCAAGCCCCAAATAGCTGTTTAAAATAGATGGAGGAAAAGTATGCAAGAGTATTATAAAGACAGGCACAGCAGATTTCCACTGCTGAGGCGTTGTCTTCCTTTCCTTTTGGGAGATGACAGGAAGAAATGCTGCTGCTTAGAGCCGGAGTCTTAAAGGGAGGAAAAAATATTAATGACACTGTGCAGGAAGGCTTGTCACCAAATCAAAGTACTGAGAATCACCAAAGTAATAATACAAAGGAGAACGCTTATCAAGGAATTCTCGCCTTACCCATATGTCATCCTCACAGTGTCAGAACACTTGGTGCTGTGCTGTAGTTATTCCTCAGTTCCATTGCTGTGATACACCCCTTCCTACAGCACAGTGTCTTACATCTCTCTCTTTTCTGATTACTGAACCTGTTCTCACATGAATATAAAATAACAGGAAGGGAGAAAGAGCTAGTATCTCTCACTTTGTTGTCAGTTAAGTTTCATACAAGGCACTGTAGACCAGAATTAATTATTAATTCAAATTGTATTTTGTGTCTTGGAGATACTGATGATATTTTCCATTCCACAATGATGCCTCTCCAACTTCCTTTTTTTCACTGCAGCAACAATGCCAGCAAAGCTCTTAAACACATGCCAGTTTTTTAGGCCGCCAGAAGTCCCTTTGTCTTAATTCATCTGAATGGCCCAGGGTGGCCAAGGGCAGTCATTTATCGTAAAATTCTCACTGACCTGATGGCAGTCTAAAGTTATTGTGGTTCTGAGAGGGAAGGAGGAGTAAGGGAGAGATGGACAAGCTGTTTCTTCCTCAAGACCAGCATGACTGCCACAGGTCTCCTGGGTAAACTCAAAATGGGGATTCTAGTTTATGTTAAAAATTTTGGTATCTTGGTACTTGCTTCCATCCTGAAATGGAAGTCTTTAGTGGAAAATTAAAAAAATTACTCCTTGGAAGTATCAGAACATTTTGTTTCTATGCTGAAATGATTAGTTTCCAAATTTTTGAGGTGAACAGTAATCCCAGCATGAATCTGTCTCAGCCTAATGGAATGCTTCTAGGTCTCTTGAGTACCCTTGATGTCTGCTCCCGGTAGAGCCTATGAGCAGGACTGCCTCTCCCAAGGGACACTGGGATCTCAAAGGTACTCACAGATTGATGGCTCCCAGAAGCTAAATGCTTAGATTCAGATTAAAACTCAAAACAAAATGACTTGCCAAATTTTTCCCAATATAAGGTATCCTGTGGGTGGGCTTTGTGTTGAAAATGTCCATTTTTTCACAGGAGACTTACCCATTCAAAATAGTTTTACCAGGCCTTGTTCATTCCATTGTAAAATCTGAAGAACAGCGTTTTTAGATGAAGTTTTAAATGGTAACACCCGCACAACAATTAATTGTAACAAAACTACACATTTAAATCCATCAGGCATATCTGTTTCTGGCCTGGACTGTGTCTGCATTCCTAATTTTGGCACTTTAGCATCCTTCCACAGTTCCTTGTCTTCATCTTTTTTTTCTACCTTGAGCTCAGGTTTGGGGATGAGTAGCTGGAAAGCTGCCCTGTGGAAAAGGACCTGGAGTTGTTGGTCGACAGTGACTGAATATGAGCCAGCAGTGTACTCATGTGGCCGAGATGGCCAATGGCATCCTGGCCTGTATTAGGAATAGTGTGGCCAGCAGCAGCAGGGAGGCGGCTGTACTCCTGTACTCGGCAGTGGTGAGGTCACACCTCAAATCCTGTTTTCAATTTTGGGCCTCTCACTGCAAGAAAAACATTGAGGTGCTGGAGCGTGTCCAGAGAAGGGCAACAAAGCTGGTGAAGGGTCTATAGAACAAGTCTTATGAGG
This sequence comes from Apaloderma vittatum, assembly GCF_000703405.1. Taxonomy (NCBI): domain Eukaryota; kingdom Metazoa; phylum Chordata; class Aves; order Trogoniformes; family Trogonidae; genus Apaloderma; species Apaloderma vittatum. Next base: position 20,853 of record NW_009734782.1, on the reverse strand, counting down.
AGCAGCTGAGGGAACTCAGGTTGTTTAGCCTGGAGAAAAGGAAACTGAGGGGAGACCTTATCACTCTCTACAGCTACCTGAAAGGACACCAACACAATTGTTCTCCTTTCCCCAGTAACAAGTGATAGAGCAAGAGGAAATGGCCTCACGTTGCTCCAGGGGAGGTTTATATTGGATATTAGGAAAAAATTCTCTGTGGAAAGGGTTGTCAGGCCTTGGAACAGACTGCCTAGGGAAGTGGAGTCACCATCCCTGGGGATATTTAAAAGGCACATAGATGTGATGTTTAGGGACATGATCTAGTAATGCACCCAATATCACTAGGTTAACAATTAGACTTGATGATCTTAAAGGTCTTTTTCAGCCTAAACTATTCCGTGATTCTTGGGCTTCTCTGTTTTTCCAATCTTTTGGTATTTACCTCATGCTTTTTCTCTTTGCTAGCCTTCCCCTTCTAAAACGTAGGTGGTAGAAGCTGTATGTTTGCCAATATCATCATTCTGTTTTTGTGTTTTCCTTTTCTCTGCTCAGGGTCGGTGTGCGCACACTGAACAATTCGTGACAAGGACTTCAGTCACCCTTCCGTGCTTGTGCAGTGCCTGGTGCAGTAGGTCCCCATGCTTGGACGTCAGTGTGCACTACTGTAGTAATCATGGTGATACCTCTTTGATTATGTCAGGGAGATCGGTAAAGGAGATAAACTGTCATATTTCCTGTGTGTTTTGCTATGTTTTCCCTTATTTACAATTAGTTTTGAACAATGCCTCCTTCTTAGCAGTGTGTTTTACATGAAGAGCAAAGAAACAAAACCTTTTATTATGTGGGGAAATGGTAAACACAGAAAATGTTGTGCTTGGAACTGCTGAATCATGCAGACAGCTTTTTCAATGCCCTGGAAGTTTGTACTTGTCATGCAGGAATGAAACAGTTCGGCTAAGCATTGTGAACTGACTGATGTCCTTTCTACATCAGAACAGAGGAGGTGGGAAATGAGCTTTGTGAGCTGCCTGTATGAGAGCATCTTCCCCTATTGTAGGGAAGTGTACACATGATATAAGCTGATGGAGAATCTGGTGGAAGATACACCATGAAAGCAGACTGGAGCTGTCCCTTGATCTGTTCCCCACAATCTCCCTTGTCTCGCTGTGATGGAGCCCGTTCTGAAGCCTTGTGGGAATTTGAGCAGGGCGGGGTATGCCAAACTTGAACTCTGTGATCTGGATGTGCCTTCCCTCCTTGTGAGCCAAGGGAGCCTTCAAACATCTTTCTGCTCCAGGACACCTCCGCCACAGCTGCTTTGAAGGAGACCCTCCTTTCAGTCTGCCAGGTGCTCAGTAGAGCAGAAACAAATCCGCTCTGCTTGAGATTTTGCAGGGGCCAGAGGGCTCACAACACTGCTTGCAAGAAGTTGTAAGGAGCCTTCCCAAAGGAGCTAGTCTGGAGGAGTGGGCTACAGTTGGTGCCAGCTGGCTCAGTGGTGCGTTGGCTCAGAGAGGTATGCTAGCAGGAAACCACTTGTTTATTTTCCAGTGGAAGTAATTTGGGTATAATTCAGCACCTAGAGAAGGATTGCAGTAAGTTACCAGTGAAAGAGAGGGAACAAGAATGAGTACCAGCATCAAACACAGAAGGGAAAGGAATGTAGTCCTAAGTGCAGTAATTTGGCTTAAATGGGGGAACTGTAGCCCATGTGGTTTGTTGAATGTCACCCAGAAAATGCCTATCTTCTGGTACCATGGTGCATTAGCTGCTAGCTGCACCTTCCTATTCTTATTTTCTTTTCCTCTAGCAGTGACATTATTTAGGGTTGAGTTGGCACACGCTGACAAATAGAAAATCTGCTTGAAACTTTATACTGCCCAGTGCAAAGTAATACCTAATAATATCATCCATATGACATTCATGGATAAGGCAACTAACAACCTGGCTGCTGAAGCTTAATGAGCCTTACTGTTTACAGTTAGATACAGAAAACAAAAGTGAGGTGACAACTTCATAGGTCCTATGTACAAGTTGCTCGGCTCTACAAGCAGCAGGTATTTAATGAAGTTGAACAAGCTTAAGGTTGGGTTTAAGCTGGAAGAAACTGCAGTATGTGCATGAGCTCCTGAATTACTATTCATGCCAGTCAGATTTTTATCTAAATAGGAGTGGAAATAGTGTTTATTTGACCTTGACAAAGATATTCTGTAAGTACAGTGTGCCTGTAAAAGAGGTAGATATGGGCACATCCTGGGGTACAGGCAAGTGTCTGTTCACTCTCACTGGGCTCAGAGCTGCAGGCAGGAGCCAGTTCTACTTCAGGAGCTGTATAGCGGTGCTAGCATGCAACCCAGACCCATCTAAAGAGTCCTCAGGGTACACTGAAGGACTTTTTTCCAGGTACAGACAAAATGGTTCTTGATCTACTCCAGGCTGCATTAGAGTCATTACCTCATATTCTCCCACCTGCCAAAAACCAGTCATACAGTTCTGGCTTGGCTGGGAGCATTACATAGATCAAGGTTTCTCTTTGCCTGCGAAAGCTTGTGTAAGTATGCCGTCCTTTGGCATCATCCCTGCTGTAGTGCACCACACTGACCCCATAGTGGAGCTTTTTTGGGCTCCAGCAGCATTAATGCAACAAACAGCTATGCACGTGCCCATGAAGACCAGCCCACATTTGTAAGGCGAAGGGCATTTACCCTTTGGAGAGCATGAAATCCTACTAACCCTGCTAATGTGTGTTGTCGTATCTACGTGGTCTAATGAGACGTAAAGGGATGGGGCAAAAGACAGCTCCGCCTCAGTGCGCAAAAGTTGTTCCGTTGTTGCCCTTCTTGAGTTATTTCACTCTGCTATTTTTGGTTTGATGCTGCCAGCCAGATTCTCATAAGCTGATTTTTTTTTTAAAAAAGGGGTACAGTTGTGTAAATGTTTTTTGATATATGGGTATTTGAATTAATTCCCATCTAACAACCTGCTTTTTGCAGTTTTGTTCTGAGAAGTGCTGATTACTAGCATGCTTTCTTCCCTGAACAACCAGTTTTCTCTTCTATTTGTTACTCAGTGATAATTCCCCTATACTACAGATAATCTTTAATAATATCAGGCCTACTCCTGCTGTTGAAACGCAGTGCGTGACATTGTGATATCTCAACTTAAACAGAAAGAATGTATAAAAGAGATTCTAGCTAAAAAAGAGGTAACCAGTATAGACTGACAAGGAAACAAAACATACTTGAAAGAAGTGGTGGCAAAAGTGTTTGCAGTTTATCAGTATTTAAAGTCAGTATTTCCGTAAACTGAGGTTATGAACAAATCAGTTCCTGACAGCTGCCATGTAATGCACATGAGTACCTGTAAGTCTTTTGGCTCATTTATAATGTTGGATTTTTTGTGTTTCTATTTGTAAAATCATATTCAGGCCTGAACATTGAAGTTATCATCATAAAGATATCTGTAAGCATTTTAAGGATGTCTTCATTCATTTTAACAAACTAAAACTATTTTTTGCAAATGGAAATTATTCTTCTGGGAACGTTTTTCTTTAATGCATGCAAATTTATGGTTTTGCTCTTTTTTCCCCACAAAATCTAGCAGGCTGAAATAGGTTTTTTGTGACAGAATAGCAAATGCATTCTTCCAGATCTTGACAAGTGGAGACTTTTCACTTCTTCCCAGGTTCTTGAGTGTGCTGCCAAAAATGATTGTATGTGTTACCATGTCTGTCAGAGGAGTTTAAGGAATGTCCTCTTCTTCATTAAAGCCGCAACTCTGGGAAGACTGAACATGAGAGCAGATTGGCTCAACTACACATCCTTTACATTCTGTGTAAGGAAGACTTCTTGCTTACCATGATTTATTTTAAATCCAGCTGTCACATCAGAACCAGTTTAACCAAAGGGTATTAGAACTTGGTTTAATTTGTATAGGCTTCCAGTCAGAATTTCCAATCGTTAAATACATCATGTAACAGTTTTAAAACACCATTTCCTAATGAATTTCATTAGAAAAGACAGGTATTTGCATGCTGGTAAGAAAAAAATGTTTTCCTGAATATGACTCGAGCTTCTATGTACTTGTCTTGTCTTTCTGCATATGTGAAGATGGCCTGGTAAAGCTTGAGGGGAAAGTGTTTTTAACTTTGTGGACTGCATGGCTGGGAAACTTCGGGGACTTACAGAAAATGTATAGCGGAAGCAGTTGCAATTACAAGGAATCTGCGACGGTCACACACGCGTAGCTGAAGGGACACGAGTGAGACTACTCTGCTGGACCTAGAGCTCGGCGTGTGTTTTTCTGTGTGTGCGTGGTGTGTTCCGAAAGCTCTTTTGTGATCCGCAAAGGTGGAAGTGGCCCGAGAGTGTCTGAAATATATTTGAACAGGTGTACTGCAAGCCGCTTTCGTCTTGTTTTGAAGGTTTGGGGGAGTGGGGGTCTGGGAATGTGCTGCCCTGGCAGCAGTGGCATCGGAGGTTCAGTGCTGTTGCTCATTCGTAGCGAAGTAGTCCTTTCTCAGCTCGCTTAGGGTCTGCAGATCAAAGCTAGCAAAACCCACCAAATTTTGAGTAGGCTTTGCCAGATAAGTAATCAGCGTAACTTCAGCAAGTCTTCAGAAGGGTAATTTGCATTCAACCAGGTATTTAAAAGGAGGAGAGGGAGATTTCTAAACTACTGTTCTTCAAATATCTCTTATAAAAAAGCATTAGCATTTAATGCAGTTTTTAGTCCTAGTGATTAATTAAAATTAGTTTTTAATCTTTTCGTTTTGCTTTCCAGGATTGTAATGTCTCCTTTTCTTTGTACTTCTGCCAGCTTGGATTGAATTTTTGCTGTCTGTACTTGCAGTGACTGTGCAGAGAAGTTTTCTTTCATGCGGCCATGGCTAATGTAACCTCAAGAAGCAGTTTTCAGGCAGTTTTGAATATTGTGCCCATAATATTTTTTATCAAAACCACATGAAAATTGCAATTCTGCTATCTCTGTGAGGACAGCATTAGCAGAGTTCTCATCAACTTTACATTGTACTTACTTGAGTCTTAGCATTGTGTGCCTCTTGTGGAGGCATTCCATAAAATTCAATGGAAATTAAAAGTAATTTGTTTCTGTGTAAGCTGTCATAAAAACTTGAATAATAAATTACAGAGATTGTCTTTTTCTAAGATTTTTTTTCCTGCTCTTGAAAAACTTTGTCACGAAAGGGTTATTTTACTTTCCCATTTTGTAAGACTTTCCATAATGTCAAAGATCACTCATTATATGTTTTTTCAAAAACTGTAGACAATGGAAATAAGAAGTGATAAATGACCATCGTTTATATCCCTGAAGTTTCAGTGATGCAAAAGCACATTACAAGAGTAATATTCCAATATCTCAGAGGAAGATTTTGCCAAAGTGGAGAAAGTGTAAAATACAGGTTTCAGATTTCAGATCTGAGCTTTAAGCAATGAAGATCCCATGTAAAAATTGAACAGGGAGGTTACCTCAGTAACGTGATGTAATGCCAATGCATCTTACCATTTTTGCTGTTGTCCATTTTTTCTATCTGTAAGACTGTGCACACTGAATTTCACAGTTTGGGAAGAACTTTTGGAACAGCTTTAGGAAGAACTTTTTTTTTTCTTTTCTTATTTTTCCCCATTTTCTCCAGACAGATTAGTCCCATAGTGAGAAGAAGTAAGAGTTGTGTACATTTGTCCAGGGCTGCCCAACTACAGTAGAAACTTCATCTGGTCCTCTCTTTAAGTCTTCTTATCTCTGCCTCTGTTTATTTGTGAAATAGCTGAGATGTAGCATTCCTATATGAGAACATATTTAGAAGGGTTAGTTAATGCATGGAAGTCAAGACAGTATTGAAATGTGTAGACTCATCATCTGAAATAATTCTTTGACCTTGTTAGGAATGATTTTTAATTTAATATACTCAGTATGAAAAGTATGGAATATGACCAAGGGAGAAATCACTTATGTCTAACTGGGTAAAACTTATGTATCTACTTTTACTTAAAATCCCAGGTTGCCTGATATACTGTTTTACTTAGCTGCTCTTATCCGATAGTTTTCTATTGCCCACCCCAAATATATGGCTCGTGTTTAAGTTGAACATGATGACTATAAATAATTTGTTACTATTTTGTTTGCTCACTGTTTAGTCAGAAAATCCCATGACTAATCAGCTTTTACTCTTTCATATGTATGAATCTCTTAAATGGAAATCCTTGCTAAAAATACTTTTATATTTAATTTCCATAATGGATTACAAATTGACCTGCGAGCCAGAAAAGGGAGAGGCAAGAGATGCATACTTTTACAGATCCAAATGAATCCTCAACCTTCTACAGGAGAATCCTCAAGCTTCTGTAGGAGAGGAAAAAAGACCCAACTGGGTTTATCTGATGATATTAGAAGAATTTTGGAGCAGAAGAGAAAGCTTTTTTGCATGTCATCTGCTTACAGGAGTACATTTGCTGGTGCCAGACTGAGACCTGGTTTTGGTTACTGATAGGAGCCATCCCCTCATGCTAGATTAAGCAGTTGGGTACACGCCCAAGAAGCCTGAGGTTATTTGGATAAGTAGATAGTGCGATGCAGTGATGATTGAATTTAATCTGTTATGAGAGCAAGTATTCATTCATTCTCTGGAAGTCCTGAGCAGAAATAACCTAAGCTTATAAATACAAGGTACTCTGTGCAGATGGCTGCTGTGGTAATGTGCAGAAACTTCTAGGCTCACATTTTCACATTCAGTTCTCAGTTTTAAACACTTTTAGCTTTAGACAATGGGATTCACATCAGTTTCTCACAGCCTTTTGAAAGGAACGTTCAGGGGGACGTTTTCCTTGGGGATCCTCCAGAGGCATGTGAGCCTTGGGTTAAGTTTCAAATCCATAAATTTTGTCAGTTCTATAGTCATGACCTGGAATTCCCTCCCTCCCCAAGCAACAAGTTTGTTTTAGGACTGGTAGAGGAAGTTTGAGGTCCGGCAGAAATGAGTGTTGCGTAAGATGCTGGTACAGGTCACTGAGCAGCAGTGGGATTTTGCTGCCTGTCTGTAGTGATCAGGCTTCTCTCAGAGAAAATAGTAAGGAAGCAGGTCGATGGTGCCTGTGAAGCTCATGTGTGCACTGCCGTTGCATCGCACCACTGCCTGCACAGTGCAGAACTGTGATGGAGATGACTTTCCTCATACCAGCCCATAAGGTGCTGTGTTTTGGGCCTGTCTTGTCAAGTCTTTTGTTCTTTTCCCACCACCAGTGAGTAGGTTGTAGGATTGGTGGCAAGGGGACACCTATGCTGGCAAAAGGGATTTTCCATTGCATATAGTGTCATGCCCAGCAATAAAACCTGGGGTAGCAGGGGATGGAGTGGTGGTGTTGTCCTCCAAGGTGGCCATTTGCTGGGCATCCATCTGCCTATGGGGGATGGTAACTGACTGCCTTTTCATCATTTCTTTTTTTTTTTTTTCTATTGCTCTCCCAGGACGATGATCTGACATGTTTTTCCTAATGGGACAGAAAGTGATATGAATGATCATTTAATTTGGGTAAGGTAGAAGGTTCATAATTCTTCCTTGAATGCAGATGTGAAAGTCATTAGCAGGGGACTGCAAGCACGTGAGGATTTTTTGAGTACTGTCCTGCGATCCAGCACAATCTAGGATCTTGCTGTCCTTGGCATCAGTTGTGAATCACCCTGGGAACATGACTCCAAAAAAGAGATTTGATCTTCTTTGCTCCAAGTGCCACCAGTAAACACAAGCTAAAACCTGCTTCTGTTCTGTGAAGTGAGGTAATGGATGACGAGCAGCTAAATAAATGAGTTAATCTGGATGCTGTCCTACATAGTATAACTATGCATTTTGTAATGAGGAATAACTAAGTTCTCCCTGTTGTGAGTACTGCAGTCACACTACTTACAAATGATGCAGCAATTTTGAGTAACTGACTATTTAAACTAATTTTTTTTATTTCTCTATTGCAAATTTGCTCAAAAGGCAAAAAACGGAGCCTTAACTCTTGTGCCTAATGTGATACTCTCATGGGTTTGAATCTGGCAAGGTTTTTGGTAGTGAGGAAGGGCTGTAGTAGATGGCTCCTTCAGAGCATCCCCCAGTTGCAGGTAAAAGGCCAGGCCAATAAGCAGCTCTGTGATCAACATACTTCAGAGGGGAAGCCTGTTAGGCCAGCCTCACTCTCTTTATCTCTGTCTTTGTGTCCTGTCTTTTGTGTTGGGGAGTTTTCTGGTTGGAGGAGGGGCAGAAGAGAGGAAAACAAACCTTGTCATTGGTAAGGACAAAGTGGGAAGGTGAAAGAGCGCTGTAGCAGAAATTTGTCCCCAATTCCTGTGCTGAGATGGTGGCAGGATGTGAACCTCAGAACCGAGGAAGTTGATGGCAGTGAAACATCCAGGATGCGGCAGCACATGAAGGACCCCATGCCAGGTGAGAAAGAGACCGCACAGGAGCAGAGGACAAGCCCAAACTGACCCATGACTCTGAGGTCAGTCTCACACTGATGGGATGAACTCACGTGGAGGAAGAGGTTTGCCTCCCGTGAGAGGGACATCACATGGCATCAGGGGAAGACTACAAGGAGCCCTTTTTCACAAGAAGGAAGGGCTGCCATGGACAATGACTAGTGGCTAGATGACCTCGTTGGCCATCCCCTGTCCTCCTTGTGGGGGGAGGAGGTAGCCGTGAAGAAGGGAGGAGTGTGTGGGGGAAGTGTATTTAAGATTGTGTTGCATTTATTTTCGCTCACTGTCGTACTCTGATCTTGTAAACTGTTGGTGGTAAATTAAATGTATGTTTTTTCCTCAAGTCTACAGTTTTTCTTGCCCATGACCACAAGTGGTGAATGAACACTGCCTGTACTACTCTCAGTGCTTGAGCCTTTTTGTTGAATTTTCTTGCTCCTCATTTCCTGTGAGGAGAGAGGGAGCAAATGACCATGTGGTTCTTTGCTGCTGGCCCAGGCAGCCATCTCAAACCACCACAGAGGCTGCAATGAAAGAGTGACTGGATCGGTGGCTTTTGTTGCATTAGTCATCTCTTTAAGCTACACCAGTAACTTCATTTTTCCTGTTTTTCAGTGGGAAATTTTGCCTTACTAGTTCGGTTGGTTTGACCTCCTAAAGCATTTGGCATTGTCCTCAGTCCTAAAACAAATTTGCTATCATTAGCCGGAGGCACTTCATGCTGAAAAATTTGTGCCACAGTAGATGAAGGTGGCAAAGTAGGAAAACGAGTTAAAAATTGCTGAATAGGCTCTGCTTCCGCAGATAGAGGAAAACATAGAAATTGAAGCCTTGTGTGGTTTTTCCTTTGAGAATATACTAACCCAAGAGATAACACTTTGATTAAATCACATGGAAGGAGTCCACAAACTTGATTTGCTGACACTTGGTGTCACCAAAGCCTAATGAAAATCACTCAATTTAAAACCATGGTTTCAAATGCCTTTTCTAGGCATTTAACCTTTACCCTTTTGTTCTTCCTGCTTCATTGAATGATGTGTATCTTCCTCATCATATTGATATGAGCCTCTTGCGTCCTCTCTGGACATCCAGTGTCTTCTCCTTTAGCAGACTGTCGTCTTACTTTTCCCTTGGTTCTGTATACTTGTCAGCATTCAAGGAGTAGACCTGGTGTCCTTCAAAAGAAAACTTTGCAGTGAGCTCCCGGAGATGCTCCAGGGGCACTGGCCAACCTGGTTGGCCTATGTGTAGTGCATGTCTCGCCACCAGGATGTGCTGGTCGTGCACAGAGGCTAGTACTGCAGAACACAGGAGACAACCAGTCCTCCCCTGCTCTGCAGACACAGACTGTTTTGAGTCCTTCGCAGTCCCATCTCTTGCTCTCCACCATCTTATTTTAGATGACCCTTGTAGTTGTCACTACTGAGTAACAACTAAACCTGTCTCTCTCTTTTAAGCATTCATTCCTCTGTTATTTCCACATTAGCCTGTCCCTCTCAAGCTTTCTGAAAAAAGATCTCCAAAAATGCGTGCACAAAAGATCAGACCAATTTTCTTTTGTGTGTGAATATTGGTCTTGCTTCTCCTTGTTCTCAATTTAGCTTATCAGACTCATAACCAGACCCATAATCTCCTGCTCAATTGTACTGCATACCAAGAACAGTGGCTTTAATTCATCTTCTGTGTTATCTATGGCGGTTTGTTTTCCTTCTGACCCTGTCCTATAGGCAGGACAGTGGTCCTGTGGATTGCTCTAACCTTATGCTTCCTGATGGCCACAGCAATCCTTGACATGTATTTATCACCTTTTCTTTGGATGCATCCATGGAACCAAATTAAAATCCTCTTAGAAGTAACTTTACCTCCTTGATACATGCCTTCTGTAGTATGCTATAGCCAATTCTATTTATTTTGGCTGTTTAGGCCTGCCTCATTGCATCATTTGACTGAGTATCTTGTCATCATGTCTGTGCTTTCGTTCATGCTCCCATATGTGGGAAGCTGTTCATGACTTTCTCCTCAGAAGGTCCTTGTCTCTCCTTCTCCAGATCCTTCTGGAAGGTAAGTGTCTGCCACAATGCCTGCAAGGAAACTTGCTGACCCCTAATGACACCTGAATGGTAACTGGAAATAATTTATGTATTTCTGCTGGAGCAGGGCACCTTACACAGGTCCCATCCAGCCTCAGCCTTTCTGTGATTCCATTTGAAAGAGTTATCCTTGACCATTTTTTCAGTAGTTTTCAACAATAGCTATATGTAATTAGAACTGCTAATTCATTTTAATTAGGCAACAGCTCTACCTTGTAAATAACCTCTGTGGCACTATAAAAGGTGAATTATCTAGATGTGAGCACTTTTTACCTAAATAACTTTCTTTTCCTCTGGTTTACACTCGGTTGTTTTTTTGTATTTTGATGGCAAATGCTTTAGTCCAAGGAGTTTACCTATCTTTCCTGTCTGGAAAGGACTTCGTGTATTAGCACAACCATTAACAAACAAGCAGCAAATCATCTTTGACCGTAGTCCTACTATCAATACAGACTAAGTAGCTGTGGCATTCCATAGGAGTTTTGCTGTAATTTTGCACATGGTGTCCTTGTTATCACATACTGCCATATTCTGGAAAGCCAGAGCAAAAGTGCAGCTTCAGACCTAATCCAGGCTGAAGGTCTGCACGGGCACTCTTACCCATCATGCTATTGGATAACAAACCACTTCAAACCCATTGGGCGTTTTAAGACTCTGACTCCATATATTTCCAAGAATGACAAGGCTGACAAAGGCTGATAGGAACTCCTGCAAGTGGTAGTTGCCTGTTACTGTCTAGAAATTTGAAGTTACTGAGGAAAAGGAGAATGTGGTTGGGAAGAGTGACTTCCTACTAATGTATATCTGTCCTGCCCCAGGTGCCTAATGTTTTGGGTAGGAAAACTGAGGGGGTCTCATTTAATCGGGAAAAAGGATGGTTGAATTCTCTCTGAACTGCTGACTAGTACTTTAATATTTGAACTGCTTATGCAGCAACATACAACAACAGAAGCATAATACTGCACAGTAATATGACGTTCAGGGCTGATCTCTTGACTTCCCAGCAGCTTGAGTTTGGTAACTGTACTGCAAAAGGCTGAGTTAAATAGATAAAAGGATAGTTAAATAGATTAAAGTTTGAAGGGGAATCCTTATGAACAAATACTGGTCGTAGGATATATTTCTCAGTTGCAGGCATAATGCTGAAGAATATTTGCAGTATTCCTTAGCTTTAGTTTGAACCATGGATACAGGAGAACTTCTAGGGCTGTGTGTTGATCAGAGCATAGTCAGTGTTGTCAAGCATCAATCAAGAGTTTTCTGGGCATGTGTAAATAAGGCAGAGGAAAGTGCTCTGTTTACCTGGGAAGTTTGCAATGGAGCTGTATGTGAAAAATCTGTAAGAGTTTCAGCAACAAACCTTTTCTGCAGTGTCCTTACACTTGTTTGAAGACCAGTTTGTGGCCAGAGTTACGCTGGATTTACTGTCACAGTAGCGGCATATTACAATACAAATACACCAATATGTCTCACCTCATTAAATGAGAAATTGTGGGTGTTGTGTGGTCCAGACGGTCTATTAGGCAAAACCTGAAACTCCTCCACTTTCATGTCTGTTCATTTTTCATGTGTCGTTTTGGAACAGCCACCAGAGAGTCTAGCATCAGGGACAATGTGGACTTATAAAGTGAGATAGAAAACCTTGATCTGAAAGTCTTTCAGAAAACTGTTATTTACTACAGGAAGAGATCTTGTGAGCAAAACTGCCTTATTCTTTAAGGAAAAGTTAAATTCTGAATTTCTCTCATCTTACACACTAATTGTCATGACTTTCTAGACATGTTGTGGGAAACAGCAGAAGGCAGGTGTTTCTCCTCAAACCTGTTGCATATAAATACTCTCAGGCCTCTCTCTCCCTCATTCTCTCTCTGTGATGAAGGAAATTGCCAGGACTAAAGCCTTTGCAATTTGTTTTCTAATATGCAAAGTGTAATAGGGGTATTTTTCCTCCTCCACCCTCTTCCAATTCTGAAACTGAAACTTTCTTGTGGAAAAGCACTTCAGGTCAGACACGTGTGTCTTCATCCCAAAATGAGTCTGAGGAAGCATGAACAGACAGGCTGACGTGGAAGCCTGGAGTTAAAGCTTAGCAGCAGTGAACTGCCTTCAGGTGGAAAGCAAAGTACTGTCCAGAGATGCTTTGGATTTAGCTGCCTAACATTTGATTCACAACCGGTATCAATGGGATCTTGTGTTAACATTTGGTTGTTTGGAGCATGGTGTGGCACACGTGTAGAACGTGGTGCTCCGAGGTGCAGTGAGTGAGAGTGATGCCAAATCATCCTTGTAAGTGGATGAAGCCCTGCTACAGCGTACACTTACTTTTACACATCAGTTGCACTGAATGATGCTGCTGTGGCAGTATAGCCTCTGTTGAGATTAAGCTCAGCCTAGCAGTTAAAGAGCGAAACGTGGCAGCCAGGGCTTATCGTTCCTGCCACTGCTGTTCATTCTTTATGCCCAGCGGGAGAAAGCCAGGCGGTACTTCTTTCTGCCTCTGTTTTATTATGTCTAAAATGAAAATTGTTGCCATAAATTGATAATTTGAGTAATATTTTAAAACTGATATGCTTTGCTAGAAAGCCATGGTAGGTTTGCATGCTACATGTAAATTCAGCAAACTGGTAATAGCAGTGCTGTTTGTCTGTGATGGCTGAAGGACAAGATTCCTTCAGGCTGTCTTCTGAATTCACACCCAGTATGCTGAATTACTTCAGGTAGCCTGTGTGACATACCTGTTGATAGATTAGTTTCCATTTCATTGGTGATCACCAATCACTAGATTTTCCTTAATGATAGCCAAAGGGAATAGTGATTTCTCTTCTCTTCAGCTTTGCATTTAACTTTTCTATGCTGAAGCAGTTGCACAGTTCATTCTGCTTTGAGGTTGCTTCAGTCTTCTCCATAAAATGATTATGATCAAAGCTTCACTGCAGAAAAGAATTTGAAAAGGTCATTAACAAGGACAGAATAGTGCTTCTTGATTTTTTGAACTTTGCCAGCCTTCATTTTATTTTCATAATCTTGCAAATGTATTCTCCCTTTCAGAAAAGGCTTTGCTTTTTCTTCTTTTTTTAATTTTCTTTTTTTTTCCCCTGAACACTGGTTTGGCTTTTGTAACTGATGAGTTACCAATGCTTGATTGCCATTTCATTTTCTTCCTTCTCTCTCAATACCTGCCCTGCTTTTGCTTTTTCTACTGCTTCCCCTTATCTTCCTCTTCTCTCCTAAACTTGGTGGTCTGCCCCTCCATACTCCTCAGGGCTTCTCTAGGATCAGCTGTTACCAGCAACTTGGACTTCTGACTCCAGTAATTTGTGTTGGCTAGGTAAGCACTAGAAGGAAAGCCTGTCTGCAGAGCCTTCGCACTGCATTTTTCATGCTGACAAAGAGGCTGTTAAAGATGAGCACAGCAGTAACCCTAGAGTCAATTGCATATGTGATAAATAACGGGAGATAGCACTGTGGTCTTAACAGCTCGGACTCTCGTAAGCAGAGATCTGTAGCAGTATACAAAGGTTTTTAAATTATGGTGAGGGAAATAAATAAATGCAAGTTGGAAGAGCTTATAATTTTTCTCTACTATTTAGCTGAAATGAGACAAAAACATCTTTGAGGGTTAAGGAAGATCTGATGAATATCCAAGGTAGCTGATGCTAATGATCTCCTTCTTTAAGAACTCACGATGCTCACGAAAGGTATTGATATGTGTCCTGAGGTGACATGTACTCTCTTTAAGAACAGACTGGCAATATTTCGATGCTGATGAGTAAACCTTTTTTGTAGTATATGCAAGTGCCTCATCCTATCAGAAATGATGCAGTAAGCAGAATTTATTTTGTTATCCATTACGGGAAAAACTATTCTTTATTGCTCTCTGCTTCTGATAAAATCCAGTTATGGATCTGTAGACCCTTCCAGACTGCGGAGTAGAAATGCAAACTCAGTGTTAATGTGGTCATGGATCCAGGCTACTCTCCATAGAAAATTCACCATTACATATGTAAAACTCTAGCCATCTGGAGTAGGTCTGTTCATGTTGACAACAGATAAGACCGTGTGATAGCATCACAGAGTAGGAATTGAGTCAGCTAGGGAGGAAGCCTGTAGATAAAGTAAAGCTTTCCTAGCAGACCTGCTTTTTGTCAGGAGTTATGTGTTCCTCGACAGCTGCTTGATACACTCCCTCTGCCCTGAACTGCTGGTGGGCTCCAGCACTACAGTTAGATATTTTGGCCTTTTTACTTGTAAGGGAGAGACATTGCAGGTAAGCAAGCAACAGTATTCTCTTCTCTAAGGCTGTCATGAGCCTACACTGAATCCTAATACGGGAGGATTAGGCTTTTGGTTTGTGTGTTTAGTTATTTCCTCTCAGCACGCGTGCAAGGTGAACTCCAGATGGACATGCTATTAGATTAATTGTCCCATTGCAGTGAGCAAATGGAAAGATTGGTGCAATACTTGGCATGTTTTCAAGACCAATTATTTTTTTACTGTATTTTGGTTATAAATTCATAAAAAATCAGTGAACTGATTGCTGAATCTCAACCTTATATGCCTCTTCTCTTGTCTTTTGTCACTGTCATCATACATACTCCAGTACAGAGGGTACAGGAGCAGCATCTGCTCTAGCAGGTGTGACTGAAAGTATTTCGGGTACTGCTCTACTCTGATACAGCTTGGCTAATGGTCATTCAGCACAACTTTTTGAAGTATGCAACTGATTACCAAAAGGGAGGTAAGAATACTATTTGGAAGGTGTCTTGAGTTATTTTGAGTAATTTATAGGAACAAGAATAACACTTATGAATCCTAGGCTTTAGAATTGTAAGTAAGCATGCACGCGATGGTGTTCGGTGACATCTGATAATGGCGTTCAGACTAGAAGTTTGTGGTAGAAGCATAGAATGTGCTAGGTTGGAAGAGACATCTAGGTCATCTAGTCCAACCCCCCTGCAATGAGCAGGAACATCTTTAACTAGATCTCAGGTTGCTCAGAGCCCCATCCAGCCTGACCCTGAGTGTCTCCAGGGAGAGACATTCTTTCTAGGCAACCTGTGCCAGTGTTTAACCACCCTCATAGTAGAGCACTTCTTCCTAACGTCTAGATCTATGAAGAGCCAAGGTGGAGCAAGTAGCCTTCCACCAGATGCAGGAGTAAAAATAAATGCGTGCTTCCATTGACTGCTCTCGCTCAGTAGCAGGAATAGAACCATCTCATGCTGTAGGTGTTGGATGAGGAACCAGTGCTCCTCTTTTATACTGAGTAAACAATTTCTCTAGAACTGCTGGTGTTTTCATAGGAAGTTAAGTACATGAGTTCTCCATATTTCACGTGGTATGAATGACATACCACTGGCAGAAGCTGTAAATCCATTCTGAACAGTCTTTAGTGCACAAAAAAAAATCTAGAGAAAGTTATATTAGCTTGTTATGTTAAGCCTGCACTCTGGTAGGCACATTTGTCACTTTGGGGAATGTATTTAACACGGAACATAAGACAGCACTAATGTATACGGAGGAAATCAATAATGGAAGTGGCTATCAGCTGTTAAATTTTGTTGTTTAAGAAAGACAAGTTTGTATTATGTTAAAGATTTTTACAGTGTTATGCAATAATATAAGAGTGTTTAAAAGTCTACATGAGGATGCTGTGCTGTTGTTGACAGCATTTTCTTGGCAAAATACCTTTTTTTTTCTTCCTGTGTGTTATATTTTATGGTTTGGTTCACTTTATCAGTGCTGCTGGCAGCTCCCCAAGCCCTGCGCTCCGTCCAGAAGAAGCAACAAAAATGAAGCCGAGCCAAACCACAGCTAATGCAATGTTAGTTTGTTCCATTTTCTTACAGCTACATTTACCATATTTAACAAGAAATCATTCACTGACATTCACAGCAGTGGCTGAGTTTCATCAGTATATTTGCTGAAATTAGCAACAACAACAAAAATCAGGAAAGGGCCGAAGTGAAGTCTTGAACCATAGTGCTACCCGTGTCTTAGATAGGATCTCAACCTGAATCTGCTCCATGATTTTGGATCTTTTGGATCCCCCTTTATAAGAGAAGACAGATTTTAGAATTTTTTTTCTGACCAGACTGCTTTCAAAACCTCATTTTTCTTGTGTTTGGTAAGATAGTGTCACTTGTAATCTTGGGGAGAAACAATACTTATTCCTTAAGCAAAGTCTTGTGTTCCCCCCCCACGTCTCCATCACCCTGCTGCTGTCAAAAAATCAGTAGGATAGGAATGTGGATCTAAGGCATCATATAGTAATAGCTTTGCATTATTTTTAATAATAGAAATATTTCTTGAGGAAACACACCAAGAAGTTTTGTCAGGGTTTGAGTAACAACTCACAATATCTGTATGTTCACTTTTGAGCATTTACTACCAGTGGCTTATCTTATTTTGTTTATAAAAGTTGTCTCATCTAATTGAAGGGTAGGAAACATACTCAGAACTGATACACGGAATTGAAAAAAAGTACCTCTAAATAAAAGAATGATGATTAATTCACTGCCTGTCTGTATCTTTGTAATCACTTTGACAAGTGCTAAATGGAAGTGTGTTATACCTACTGTTCATGTAAGGGATTATGCAGAGAAGTATCAGTCATGGCTCTAGTCCACTATTTGTTCATAAGGAAAGTAGTGATATGCATGTGAATAATTAAAAGCTCTACCTTTAAGCATTGTGAATTAATTTTATTTTTAGCCACTAATCAGTATTAAAATTATAAATTGATGCTGGTTTTCTCTGTTGTTTTTTTGCCCCTTGTTCAATGATTTTTAACCTTTGATAAAGAATAACTAATAAAACCCAATGGTGTTGAATGCATCATCTTTTTACACTGTTGGTACAACAGTTTATCTTAAATCCAGAAGTAATGTGATATTCCTGCATCATAGGACCAGACTACAGGTGGAGTGAAAAAAGGCCCGAAGGATTAATTTGGTCAGAATGAATAGATGATTTTTACATAATCTTTTGGAAAGGTTGTCTCTGTCTTCAAGATATTGAAGGAAGTAGCCTGATTTCTTCTCAGTTTCCTAAGGTCCCACCAGAAGCTGTAGTGTCTATGTATACAAACACACACATATTTATCTTTAAACCGTATATTAAAATACTGCTAAGCTGACTTGCACAATGTCTCAGTGTATTGAAAAATCAGAACTGTGCAACAGAAATTGGAATAGCCCTGATTTCTCATAAAATCCTGGTACTCATTCAGCTTTTTTTTTTTTTGATGGAGGGAGTAGCTTGGCAGGAGATAGCAGCACATGTTGGTGCATCCTACCAAGAAAAAGTGGAGTTTTTTCTGCATGGAGACACAGTGCTTAAAGGATGCACTTTCTGTCTCCTCGCCTTCTATGCCTGAAAATAGGTTTATTAAGCATTTGGGGTGTAGGTGTGGTGTTTCTTTTCAGTGTTCTCTTGTAATTTTTTATTCTTACTGAGATTAATTGAAAAATTAATAAATTGGAATATGAATTTGGTCAGCCTCCGCCTGCAAGAACCAGGAAGAGTGCCTTTCACAGAGCTGTCTGTGCCCTTTGTTGTTTATTACATGCTATTTAAATTGAAGAAGTCCAAACCCAGTGTTTAAAATCCTTCACCTCTTACTTATTTGTTTTTCATCTTTAAAATGTTACAGTCAATGTAGGGTTGGAGTTTTTAACATAGCTTGTTCTGAGGTTTCTTGATTCAGAAACAGAGAAGTCAAATGTCTAATATTTCTAAAAACAGAGACAAATACTTTTACGGTGATAAAGCTAGATCTTTCAACGTGAAAAGAGAGACTGAGTGCACATTTTCTTGTCATTTGTGGATCTTTTTATTGGGCTGAAATGCATACAGGTAGCCTTGCATGTCAGCCCTAAGTCTGGGTAACCTCAGTCCTCCCTTAACTCTGTGTTCCCTGGAAGCATTAACATTTGTTGTTACTGCAATAACGGACAGAATCTTTCAGCTGTGTAAGAAGTCTTCTTTCACATGTAGCTTTCAAAAAAAGAGAAGAGGGAAGGGTAACTTCTTAACTTAGAAGGGTTTGTCAGAACGCTTTCTCTGTTTGCGGAGACTGCTTTTCTTGTGTGATGAGGTCTGGCAGTTACACCTTTCTGAGTGCAACTCTTTCCTTCCAAAGATCTCTATGAGAAGCTAACTGAGAAAAAATGAAGGACTCGCGTGTTAGAAATATTACGGCAGCAGCAACCCTGACAAGAGGACACTCGTTCTCTTGCCTGTACCTCCAGCTACTTGCATACTCCTCTAACACGACCAGTGTAGAGCTACCATTAAGCTGAGGTAAGATTGGCAGAAGATGCAATTTTCTGGCTGTTTTTAATCATTTGCAGGAGAATGGTTAAAACCAACCTGGGAAAAGGCAAGATGGTGGAGACCTGTCCTCCCCCTCCTGTGGAGGCCAGAAGTTTTTGTGATGGAAAAAGGTGGAGGGAAAACAAAGAAACGGTCTTTGTTGCAATAGTCATAATGTCAGAGGTTTAACTTTTCCAAGGAAATTTTCTTTCCTAGCTGGAATCTTTTGGGAAATAGATGTCTACAGTAAAAAATCCATGGATGCATTTTGAACTGAAAATGCAGTATCTTGCCTTTTCCTAGATGATGGAGAAGAGTCTTAGCTTTACATGTGTTTGCAGATCTCTGTTGTCTCGTAAGTTGTGTTGAACTCCCTCATTCTCTGAACTTTGTAGTTCTCCTGTATACAGCAAGTGTGGGAGATGGGAGAAGAGCTTGTTGAGGGTAAGAGAGGGAGAGAAGATACCCTGCAAAAGAGGAAAAAAAAAATTGTGTGTATCTAAAAGGAAAACATGAATGACACTGAATTAACTGGGAGAAGTCACTCCTTCCTCCTCTGAAAAAAAAAATAAAGCCATGAGAAAGAGGAGGAGGAAATTGCTTACCTCTTTCTAATTGAAAGGAAGAAGTGATTTACTCTGTGTTGTTCAACAAGTTAAAAATTAAACTTGGAATTCTTTTAAGAATTTTTGACCATTAAAGGAAGAATGAGGAGATTGTCCATAGGAATGGCAGCAGAGACAATTCCAGCTGCTTTGTGAGCTGATCTTCTAGGTGTGTAAGAACTTAGGATCATGAGACCCCAAGTCACTCACTAGTCCTAGACTTCCTGTTCACTAGCCCCAGTGCCCACCAGCGCTGAGCATTGTGTTGTTGACAGAGGTTTGAGTTGTTTTTTTAAGTATCTTCCCCTTTCTGTGTGCTGTAGGAGAAAGTGTCGGTGCTCAGCTCTCCACAAGAGATGAAACTCGGTTGCTTCATTTTTGCTGTTTTGCTGGGTAGGGCTGTGCAATGGAGCAACTGTTTCCTGTCCCTTTGAATTAGGCGCTGACATTTACCAGGTCCTGGCCTATCAAAATTGGGGAAGATAATGCTGTGCGTGCTACTATATTTCAAAAGAATATTTTTTCTTTACCTTGTATCAGGGATTTTTCTCTCCTTTCAATGAAGTGAAAGGCAAAGAATGGCACTGATGAAGATTACAGCTTGTTTTACAGTACAGCCTTCTCACAAGTATGCAGAGCAACTTTTCATGTGAGCTTTTTTTTAAAAAAAATAGCCACCTCAGAGTACACTGTTGCTACTTGCTGTTCTATAGTTTTTGCACTGCTTAACATTGCAGGGCAGGAAATTATTTGAGTGTTATACCTGTTGTAGTCCTCAAGGTAGCTTATGCCATGCAAAAATTTATATCTAAATTACAAATTAAAAATGACACGAAGGTTAACAACCTATTCTTATAAAAAAGTCTTTGGCCATCAGTAATAACAACTCACTGTCTTGCGTGTTTGTTGTTAAATGACCTGGCAAAGTGAGTTCTTCTGGTTAAATTCCCACCATTCCCATCACCATACAGCACCTCCTGTGTATTTAAGTATGTATTAACATTTAACAGCTGAAGCTATGTGAATTTCCAGTGCTTTTGGGATGTAGTCACAGTGCATGAGACCAGAAGGTTCATCCAGTTGCTCAGAAATACACTTCTGAGCTGGGCCTGTAAGTCATGCTCCATGTAAGATAATATCTTGTGTGCTAGCTCAGTGGCTAGGTTATAAGGAAGGTAGAAAATGAGACAGTAAATTAAGTCCTAATGCATTCATTAATTTTCTGGTACCGGGAGTTTTGCTGACAAACACGTATAGCAGGTAAGTGCCATACAGCAGAGGAGGCTCTCCATGTGCTGGTGTGCATATTTTATGGCTTCAGTTAAAAGAATAAAGGTTTTCCAGTGGTTTGGGGATATTATTTTATTTTATTTTATTTTATTTTA
>NW_009734781.1:12524-36154 GCF_000703405.1 Apaloderma vittatum | reverse complement strand
CGAAGGAGAAGAAAAGGGAACAGTAGGCAGGGGGCAAACCAAACGTTTAATCCCCACGAGGAGGGTGCAGATTGAGGCAGGAGTCTGGCGGAGGCATGAGTACAAACGTGTCCATCGACGGGTGTCGAGGGAAGGTGTCTTTTCTCAAGGAGAGATAATGCTGTGCCCGAGGAGCTGGAAGCCCACTGGGAAGCATCACGCCTCGAGCCATGGGCACAAAGACCCACATGTGCCAAGGTCCCGGGAAGCATCACATCATGCCATCGGCACATGAACTCGTGTGTGCAGAGGTCCCCAGAGAGGGTTTCACTGGAGTGTGAAATCCTGTGCAGGCACAGCGTAACTTCTTTACTGTGAGGGTGACAGAGCACTGAACAGGCTGCCCAGGGAGGTTGCGGATTCCCCTACTCTGGAGACATTCAAAACCTGCCTGGATGAAATACTGCGTGGTGTGCTTTAGGCAATCCTGCTTTAGCAGAGGGGTTGGACTAGATGATCTCTACAAGTGCCTTCCAACTCCAACAATTTTCTGATTCTGTAACGCTGGCTGGCTTAAGTTTGCTTGGTGACTGTGTCTTAGTCAAAACTTGTGGTTTCACCTGTCCTGTAGCTGGTACTTTTGATGTGAGTTACGGGATTTAAAGTACGCCCTGCAGGGATTTAAACCAAAGGAAGTTTTATACAAACCAATTCCACCACAAGTTTCAGCCACATCAAATTGGAGCTCTTTTGGGGTATCTGGCAGGCCCGCTGCTTTGGTTTCCTACCCGCTTCACCTGTCCCGCCCAAGGCCGTAACAGTGCCAAGAGCTAGACTCAGATGACGGCTGAGTTTGGGTGTTAATGCTGCAATATTAGGTCACAGCACACCCGACTTCAAAATATGTGGTCTTTTGATCCTCAGAGGGGGCTGCTCATGCTATGCTTTTTTCCCATTTCAGTGGAAGCCGGACATTAGTGACTTTACCGTATTCATTTGATCGAGTTTGTGTTCAGACTATAATGACCTTGAATGGTAACATTAGAACAAAGAATCTGAGAAAGAAGTAGGATCATACAAACAGTCCTCCTTTGCAGTGTTCAGGGCAAATTTCTACACTTCATAAACAATTAATAAAGTCCATCGTTGCCTATTTTCTGACCACAAAGACATCAACAGCAGTGCATGAGTTGTCATTGGGTATTTACACCTGCAAAATTCATGATGTCTGTTGCAAATAAACAGTGAAACAATGAAGTTTATGACTAAGTAGTCCAAGAGTCCTGTAAACTACAAAACTATACTCCTGCAGAGAATAAGGACATGACTTCTCATCAGCTTAACTGACCCAGAAATCTCGAGAAGATAATGTTGCCCTTCTAAACGCTTGGTTGAGGAATGAAAGGAATGTTCCTGATTGCTCCATCCCTGAATGCAAAGAAGAGTTAATATGAGGATCAGGCAGCAGTTTCTTCTTCAAATCTGTCATTTTTTTCAAATAGCAGGTCTCTAGGACAAACAAAAGCCCTTGGAAGAGACATTTTCATCACTGTCTGTTTTCTTTTAAATTGTTTTCATTTTAGAAAATCTAAACTGAATTATTAAAACAATGAATTAACGTGCAAAGGAACCTTAGTTGGGTCTTTGATTCGCAAGTGTTACAGAATCATGATTAAGTGATTCTTTTCTGGTAGGAACTGATATCTGAATTTGTCACCAGAAGCCTCAAATACATTTGTTTATTTAACAAAGCAAAAACCTACAGGTTACATTCTCTCCAGAAGTTCTCCAAAAGCTTTGCTTTAAAAACTACATACTCCCTAGCAAGAACGAAAATGAGAGAACTGGTACTTACTATTGATTTTAATGATGACTAACAGGATCACACCTACAGCTGAGCGAGCAGCCTCTCTACACCCCTCCACAGCCCAGGTGACTTCAGTCAAAACTAGCATGGATGCAAACCCCCTTCTGTTAGGACCCTGCTATTTTGTAGTATTAATTTGTGATTACTCTGGGTGGGTGAAATACCACCTCAGTATGGTATCTTCGTCTGAGAAATCTTTACTTATGCTTGGTTTTTATAACAGAAGAAAATAGCTACAGATACAAATTAATCTCAGTGCCAGATGGAGTAACATCAGTTAGAATACACTCAAATCCTTTGGTAACACCCAAATGCATATAGTTGCTTCAGAAAAAAAAACCCCGAGATACATCACTAGCAATATCTTCCTACAAAGGTCTGGTCTGTATACTTACACCTTTGACAGACTATTGGCATAGTTTAGTATAACAGAGCTACACTGGTAATGGTTCTAACATGGAAACAGCAACAGTTCAGAGAAAGTGTCAACTCATTTTATTGATCCCCATCAGTTCAAGTCGAATACAAGTGCATCAAGCAGCAGACTAGAATCATTCAGGTTGGAAAAGACCTTTAAGACTGAATCATTGAGAATAGCACTGTTATAACTTCCCCCCAGTTGTGCAGGGCAGCAAAACAGGCTGATGTAGAGTTACCTGTACATAGGAACAAATTGTTCGCATTTTTTTCCTGTTCTAAAGGGCATAGCCAAAGGAAAGCAAGCCCTTTTCAGTACCTGTACAAAACTAGAAATGATCAAGCAAAGCATGCCAAGGAAGGCAGCAGAAGCCAAATCAACAGGTGGCTCAGTCCCATTCTCTGTGTTTGAGTTCCTCCCTACCCAGAACCAGTTTTAGATTCCTGTCCAAAAAGGTACTTACAGCAAAACAGGAGGCGTGTGGAGCCAGCCAGCTGGGGTGACAATACAGGAGGATCCCCTCACTGCTCTTCAGCCCCTCACAAAGATGGCTTCGCTAGTAGGTTGCGTACAAGAGCTGGCTGGACACAGTCACACTGCAAAACCCCAATCTGCTGCCTTGAACATGCAAGAGCGCTCTTGATCACCTGTCAAGGGAGGCAGAAGTTGGTACAGCTGGAACAGGAGATTTCTTTACCTGAGGGAGCTTGTCTAGCAGAAGGTCTGCACTAAGCAGAAGGGTAATTACGCTTCACAGAAGTGGACAGGTCTTGGGGGCTATCCCACTGACAGGACCTTGTCTAAGTTCCATCTTGCTTCATTTTCCTCACTAGGTGACCAAAAGGGAGCAGCAGCATCACACATGGATAGACCGAGATGTGCTTAGAGCCTGCAGCACCTTTTCAGTTAGATCACTGGGTTTTTGAACTCCATTTCTCTCTCGTGAGTGATGTCACCAAGGAGACCTGATTAGCTGGCAAAATCAACTGGAATATTTGCAAGGACCAGGGCCACTCCTGTCAGCAATGTTAATCACCAGGGCAGTCTGAGCAGCAGCAGCAAAGGCTGAGACGAGCAGCGAGAGCAGCCTGCATAAGCTGTGCTGAGCCAGGCTGCCAAGCTCCGAGACAGCTCTGCAAGAACTGCAGCCATCCACGCACTGTTGGAAACTCTGGTGCTCATATTCTCAGGCTGCCAAAGAGACAGGAGATTGGTAAAGGTAATTTTAAATCAGCGTTTCCTGGTATCTAGATACACTGAGGTGGCACCTTTTTAGATGTCTCAGCTACGGCAGCAGAAAGAATACGTAGGGCTTTTGGAAATATAGGACATTAGCTGTTAGCACTTTTTTTTCAGTGCCCTCAGCAGTTCACAATTGCCAAACCAAGGGCAAACTTCTTGCCTCCTGAAGTAAAAGCTGCACGACAGAGTTGTGGATGGAAGGAAATTCACATTAGAACAAGCACAGGAAACCACAGAGCTGCAAAAAGGATGAGTTAATGGAAAAAGGTTGATGTCCTGATACTGGGTAAAGGCTGTGGAAAACTACCAGCTCAAACTGTCAAAGAATATGACTGCCAGAGAGTGTCCTCAGTTAAGCCATAGCATGCCCACTCCAGGCAGCTTCATTCCACAGATATTACTGGAGGCAGAATTTTCCCTCCATCTGCAAGAACAATACCTTGCCAACCAGTCATTTTTCTAAACAATAAAGTAAGAGCACAGAGAAAGCTCAGTTTTCACTAACTGGTTAAAATTAATATGAGGCTGGATTTACTTTATTGCACACAGTTAAGGGGCTTGTGTACACACTCGTTTTACACATTCTTGCTGTTGCGTCTCCTCAAATTACACAAGGGATTGTTGTCAGGGGAGCTGAGGATGGGAAGCCTAGAGGAAGTGAAAGGTGAACAATAATCACAAAATTTTATATAAGACTTGCAGTACAAAATTACAGTTGCATTCAGTGGAAAAGGAAACCTACCTAAGTAACCAAGGTACAAGTAGATGATTAAATAACTTTCTCAGCTGTAGGACAGCTGGGATAAAGACCTATAACTTCTGATTCTCAACGGAGTCGTAGGATTTTGGCTTCCTTCATAGCTTAAGTGGCTCAGAAGTGGGATGCTTGTCTCAGCCTCCTTCCTACACCCCTAATTGCCACTTATTTAACTTAGCATGGGAAATTTTTCTTCATTGTTTCTTGGCTAGTGAAATTGTTCATTGCAGATGTCTTTTTCATCTGAAAAGGAAAGATCTTCCCTGATTAGGGATGCACTCAGGCAACTGTATCTTTCTGGTTTTTTATGAGCTTGTTGGCTTTTGCTCTCAGCCTTAGATAAGGCAAGTATTTAGGAATGGAGTAGAATCTGATTTACAGCATAAGGGATAATAATTTTTCTGTGGTGTCTTTAATCCAAGAATATGAAAAGCTTCACTAACATTAATTAATTAGCTCTCTCAAAGAATCCAGTTGACACACTGATAGCTATTTTGCAAAATAGCTGCAATAGGTAAAAAACCAAAATACATGTAAGCGTACTTAAACCAAAACATATGTAAAAGCAAATATGAGTTCCTGAAGATCATGTAGCAAATCAGTGACGTACCACTGATACGGGTCTTAGACATCCTATATCTCATCTCATATTGCTTCTCAGTGGTCCAGGAACTTTCCAACCTCAAGGTATCTCCAAGTGTTCTAGTAAGTTAAATCTAAGTACAGCAGTAGATGGCTGCCACCAAGGACTCAGCATAAAAAACCATGTTTGAACATTAGAACCACTTCAGTTTTTTTGGAAGAAGGGGGTGTTTTCACCAACTTTGGAGGACATACGAAATATATCAGAGATTTCAACTTGACAGTCAGCAGAGAAGGAAAAGGAACTGCAGTTCAGCTGACATTTCAAAACCCAGCATCTCTGATGACGCAATTCAGTGCAATGTCAGCCCTGAGCACAATTACTGGTAAGCAGTACTGCAGTAGTCTGCAGAGGTGCTGGCTGGGATCTGCTCTTTCTGCACTTAGAATTGCTTAAACACACACTCAGGTGAAGTCTGGCAGGAGCCCACGGTCCTAAACCCACCATCCCAGACATGAGATGGCTATGAACCACAGAGTGGAGAGAGAGAAACTATCCTTCCTCCTGGTTTTTAATCTTACCTTGTAAGCTAACCAGGATTGAGTAATTTCCAAATGAAGCTTTCATTAGGAAGAGTCTCAAATCCAGATTGAAACTTTTGATCCAAATCAGTGAGGCTGCCCTGAGATTATACAATGCACATGAGGACTGACAACACTTGTCCAGTATGGCAGGGTCTTGACTTCCTGGTTTGATTCAACTGTTAATGTTCAGGCAGGTGTCCGACAGCTTCTGCAGGAGCTAAAATAACTGACTTTGACTGCTTGAGAGAGGACCTGTTTCTGTCTTGTCTTTGGAACTATTCAGTTTGCTGTTTGCTATGAACTGGGCAAAGAGACAGGCTCTTGCCCAGTGACCTTCCTGTTGGATATTAGGGCACTTCACAGCAATGATGTGAATCATGGGAGTACCTCTGTCCCTAGTACACGTTCTACCAGCAAAGAGAATCTATCAAAAAAAAAGCTATTGTTGTCCTCTTACCCTCTTCTCACCCTTATTGGCAAGGCCTGTGGAGAGGCTCGCTCTCCATTACCATGTAACCAGGCTGCAGACACCGCTGTTCCCCACATCCCTTCCCTTTCTCAACCCTCCCTTGTGCTCCACACAGGTCTAGTCTGTCCCTGCCTCTTGCTGGTCAGCAGCTACTGGGACTCTCCCAGCCATGCAGAGTGCCTGATGATTTCTGCAAACCGAAACAGCTCTATCAAAAATAAAACCCCAAAAGATAAATATTTTGAATCTTGAAAATTGTTGCAGAAAGTAACTTTCTGCACTGCGCTGCTGCAAGTACTGCAGGGAATAAGGCAGGTGGTTTCTTGCTGTCATGCTCTTGTCCTTCTGAACGAGTAATTCACTCCAGTCCAGGGAACTAGGTTATAGGACTTATCTGGCCATCCTTTCTAAGATTTTAGGTGATGGATAAATAGGGACTGCTGTTTATTTCACTACTGGACCCAATTCAACTATTCCTACCATGACTGATGTCATGTAGCACACTTGCCTTGCTACTAAGCAATTGCCACACTCTGTGCCAGTGCTGGCTGCATTTCCCTGAATGTGAAAGTGATTCTTACATCTCTTAATATCATTAGAAGTCCTCTGAGTGCCAAGGGTCTTTGTCAAAGAAGAGATGGTCCATAACTATCATTATGAAATTTCCCAGAATGAGACACTCAGTGTAGAATGACACAGAGACTTTAAGGAAAAGTTTTTGGCTAAAGAACCCATTTGTATCATTTACTGTGATTTCAAACTCTTACAAAAATATTTTCATTTTAATATTTTTCACTTTATATTTTCTGATATGTTTTTTAAACAATTGGTTTATTATACTGCTGAGGCTCTTCCTTAAGAGAGTCTATTTTCTTTTTTAAGTACCATTTTTAATACCCTGAAGATAAAACTCGCAGTAGTCCTATGTAACAGAGTTTAAATATTAATAGCAGCACACTAGTGATGCTGTAGGGATTAATATCTTCTTTAAATACCATACACCAAAATGACTTTAATAAATAACATTACAAATCTGATGCTAGACTAAAAGCAATAAAATTGTAATTCAAATATATTTGCTCCCTTACACTCCCTGTTGTAACAGTTCTTTCAAAAGCACTATCATTAAAAAGACCTGAAACTCCTGTAAGACTCCAACAACATGTTCTATTTGTCTTTGCACTGTCACTGCTATTTCCAAATAAAAAAGAGAAAAGTTTAGTCTGTCTAAATGTATCCAAATACATTGTTTGCATAATGACTGGCTACTCAGGGCTGTTTAGATCCACTCCATCTCAGCTATACTTTGGCTAATGTTTGTAGCAGCACGCTTAGCTGACCTTTCTCCAACAGCAAATACAAATTATATATTTGTGGGCTAGGAGTTTCTTGAGTTTAAACCGCTGGCTACATGAGGCAAGGAGGCATCATTACAGACACCTTTGCAGGGAGAGGAGAGGAGCCTGAGAAAGTTCCAGCTGTTCATGAGCATTCTCTCTTTTGGGAAATGGTTGGAAACTTTGGGAATTGTATAAAACAGAATGTCAGTAGTTAGCTTGCTACTCAGTCAAGATCCAAAGTCTGCAAGTTTTATTTTTTAGAAGGGTCAAGTGGCATATCCACACGGACAAGAATGCACACAGGAACATAGCATTCCTTCCTGAAGGACAGCTTTTCTATCAGGAGCAACTCAGCTCCCTGGCCAAAATATCATGATATTTCCAAAGAACAGCTCTGTGGAAGACAGATATCCTTGATCATGGAGCCATGTAAAGTCATTAAAGAGTTATTCTTGTTGATACCTTTTAAAGAGGCAGTTCAAGGAAATTTAAAAAGGAAAAGCATTTATCAATACAGCAAGACAAACAACCTACGCAAACAGCTGGAAGAAAGCATTGTGTGCGACCAGAATGGTAAACACTATGTAATTCAAATCTTCTGGAGAAAGCCTTTGCTCCGATACAGCCATTATCAAGCAGCCAAAACATACATGGTACAAGTATAATAATCCTTTCTGCTTTCACCTAAACATGGGGTTTCGGTCTCCTTTTTGCTGTGCAGTTGTAAAGCTTTCCAAGTGACTCTAGAGCCTCCTACATGCCAAATGGGAGCCCACTGCCAGCAGAGTGGCTTTTTCGTTTGTACTTTTGGGTGGATCCCTTAAAATCAGAGGCCCTCAGGACCCCACATCAAGGGGGAAAAAACCAAAAACAAAAGGCCCCAATTTGCAAGGCTGCCTCTCAGAGGCAGCTGGAAGCCCGCTGCACGGAACATGCAGAGAAGCAAGGTAGAAAAGCCCCCCAAGAGCAACAGACATAGATGAACAAGGTTGGTGGAAGCAGTAGTAGGGTATTTGCTGGCACTTAACTGCTCCAACAGTGGAAATCCTCTGTGTGCTCCTCAGCAATATGCTGTCCTTGCCACTGAAGGAGCATTATCTGCCATTCACACAAAAGCAAGGTGTGTTCTAAAGAATGGTTAGAGCTTTTTTTCCCTGCACTAGAGATGTTATCTATGCCACGTGCTGCAGTTTCTACTCTGATACCTTCGTTTAATGAATAATATGTAGGGGAAGATTCCATGATGTAAGAGACTGGTTAGACCAGCCACAAACGCACTGAAGAGTTTCAGAATTATATTGTATAACATTTTTCAAGTTCAGCTGCACACAGATTATGCTTTTTTTTTTTTTCTGTGGGAGGTACCTATTTTCTTTTTACTGTTCTTCTTTCTCATATGGACAGTATGGATTTAATGATCATCAGCATGTTTGTGAATACTGGGCAGAAATGAGCTTCTTCCTTCTCCCCAATGAATTTTCCTCTGTCTTTGCCAAAACTTTAGGCTGGTGATAAGTCTAAACCCAGATAAAGGGATGGAGGGTCTGGGGCACCAGAGGCAAACCTTGTAGCTCTGCTGACTCCTAAAGCAGGGGAGGATGTGCTTCTGCCTTGCTAAGGGCAGATTCAGTCCATACAGAACTGTGAAGAAATGAAGGGACAACAGAGCTTCTGAACCAATCTTTGCACTCCTGCCCCACAGGGTTTGGTTTGCTGACAAGTATCTAAGAAAGGTAACTTGGCTAATGCACCTGTCTGGACTATCTGGGGGCAGCACAACAGCAGTACACCTGATCTGCCAAAGTAAATAAATGCTCCCTTTTTTCCTCTTCCAAGCATCTTCCAGCAGCCTCAACCCACGGTGAGGCCACCAACGTGCATTGTACAGTCACACGGTGCAAGACAATTCCTGCCCCAAGCGGTACCAGCTGCACAGACAGGCAAGGGGAAAAAAAAAAAAAAGAAAAAAAAAGCCACACAAAGGAAGTGTTATTCCTTCCATAACACACTTCATCTGACCACTAGTCCAGTGCCTCCTAATTCCCAGAACAGAGGAAAGCTTAACCTACTCCTAAATGTTGCAAAACTTGAGGATACATTTTGGAGAGGCAGTTTCTCTGTTAGAGATGTTCAATACTCTGATAAAGGAGAGAATTACAGTGGACACTGGTCTGCAAAGTTGAAGCCCCTCCACCCAGCCCAACCATGCACCTCAGAGCACATCTGCAGAGACCTGGCACAGAGGACAGAAAAGCACCTTATCTTCATGGTGATCTGATGATTCAGTCTCAGGATCTTCTGTTAATTCTGGTAACATGAGAACAAAGTGTCATTTACCACTATGATGATTCAATTCAAATCAGGTCTATCTGGTTCCAACTCACTTTATGACAACCATCGGATTGTGTGATGGGATCCCAGACTAGCCTAAGCTTTGATATAAATCTGTCAAGACCTTTTCTTTTACAGGGAGCTCCTCAAAGACAACCTAGAAAGCTTTCAAATTCAGAAAAAGTCAGTATTTATTAGACCAAAACCCTGACTTGTAATTTTTTAGATCAGAAGATACAAGTGACTGGGTAAGACAGGAATAGTTTAAAAGGCTTATAGACAAATATCCCCCTGCCCATTGTATCCTAGAAAGGCAACCATTGCTCTCAAACTAGATTTTGGAGTTTTTAGTAGGTTGAAACTGTCTGCAGAGTCCCCTCAGTCCTCTAAATTTTTCTCTTACATCAGCCCAGAGCTCAAAGTGTGCTTGCCACTTCCCTCAGCGGTCTCTCACTTCCTCACGGTGCTGCAGACTGCTACCTTGCTGAAACCCGGCTGCTGCTTCCTCTGATCCACCCTGTCATTGGGATGTCTCTCTCCCTTGGGAAGATTCATTTGTTTCCCATGGGAAGAGGCATCCTCTCTCCTTCCAGAGGTTTCTTCACCCAGCTACTGTCTTCTTTCAGGGAGATATCTACAAAGCAAGAACAAGCCAAATAGATGCTGTCATGGATAGCTGTCATTGTTAGTGAGCAGATGGCAATTAATATTTGTAACTCTCTGAACTGTGCTAGGCGATCTGGTGACACGACTTGACTTCCTTTGATTGTAGTAGAGATGCAGGCACCTCGGCGCAAGGTCCTCTCTTTCCAGCCTCGTTAGGACGCACAGGCAGGCTAGAGCGGTGCAATGTGGTGAGGGATCAGTCAAATCTTCAGGGCAGGAGTAATTAATATGCTGCAGATGAAGATAAAATGACAAGACGTCATCAGATCCTCCCACAAGCTAGACTTTGTAAATCTGAAGAGGAACTTTCAGCATGCAAAACTTGGAAAGAGGACATTTCTAAAGAAAGCCACTTGCTCTGACTGTGTTTTGGGGGTGGTGGGTGTGATATTCACAGTGTTGAGACACTGAATTTGTCAAGAGATTGGGAAGATGCTTTAGCCAAGAAGCCCCAACAAATATCTGTTGGGAACAGACTCCTTGTCAGATGTGATTGAAGCTATCAAAAGAGTCAACTTTAAAATGGTATTGCCATCTCTACTGCCAGTAAGAGTTCTGGGAGAGTGACAAAAAACTAAAATACATGCATTTAAAAGTAAAGGAAAACATGACTTTCTCTATTAGACCCTATTTTCTGTCAAGCTGGTCATCAAAGATGGTTTAAAAAAATCAAACACCAACACAATCCTCATTCTTTTCAGGAGGTTGCATACATATATGGTCTATCATAGTTTGTGTGTGTTATACATGCCAAAATAATTGTCATCAAAAGCCTGATGGCTGAAGTAGTAAGGAACATGATCTTCCTTATTCTGCCAACAGTGCAAGTTTTTAGTACTTGAGAGCCCATTTTTTCAAAAAAAGCACTTTTTTCTTCTTAACCTACAGTGTACTTGTGCATGAGGAAATAGTTCCCACCCAGGCAACCACATCTTTCCCAACTCTTAACTACACTATGAAGATCTCTGGAGCACCACCATGATGACTGTGAAGTGAGCAGAGGTGTGCATGTTCCACACACACATACGCCTTGTTGTCTCACGTTGAAATGGACTGACCAGAGTGGTCAGGAATTCTCTAGTCTCTTGTCTCCAGAAAAGCATCCCTGTCTATCAGTAAACCCTGTTCATAAACAGTTCTTGTTGCTCAACCACAGCAGTGAGACTTAACAGGGAGATTTCTGCAAGATGCCCTTGAAAGATCAAGAAGACACGAGAACCTGTTGTTAGCAGGCACGCATTGACTGACCTCCTAACACTTGGGTGCCCTTCTAAGCTGAGTCAGCTCCTTCTGGAGTCCATGGGGAGAGAACATTATACCCATGCCATAAGCCAGGTCAGGTCAGCAAAATCCAGAGAGAACCACCTGAAGCCACCAGGCTAAAGAGGCCCAGTGTCCTAGGGCAGTGTTTGGTGACCAATAGCCACTGCAAGATAAAGGCTTTGGACTTTTGCAGAGAAAACTCCTTACCACTCCCACGCGCAGTCAGTTCTCAACACTCACTTGTCTTGCACTAGCACATTTTTAATGCAGGCAATAAAGTCCCAGTCCTGCCAAAGTGCTGTGACCTGCCTCCTGCCTCTGTGCCCATTTCATCCATTTTTCCTCCTGTGAGTGTGCACGTTTCCAACGAGAGGATTTGTGGCATTCCTTTGAAGGGTGCGTGTAACTGTCTGCAGGCCCAGAACGAAACCTCCTATTATTAAATGAAAACCACCCATGCCAGGAATCAGGGACACACAAAATCCAGGGAAGCTGAAAACAGAGGCTTTTGCAAGTTCCACCCGTCTTGCTCCTTGCCCAATGTGGCTAAACGATTTGAAAAGGCTTTGGAAAAAAACCCCAATAAATCAGCAGTGCACAGCCTCACTGCAGAAAATTATTTCTCACTCAGCAAAAAAGGAAAGCGATTAAAACAATGCAAACGATTTATATCATTCCACTTAAACAGCTTTTCAAAGGGCGGTGTGTGGGCATGCCACAATTCTTCATTTTTAACCAGTATCTCACTACTGTTATGAAGTGGACTCTGTGAACTGGCTGGCTGGGGCGCGGGAGGACTGAACCCATGGGCCCCGACATCCTGCCCCACAGAGAACCTCTCTGAGGTTAAACTCAGAACATCTCCTCATTATACTATCTGTGTCATTCTCCCAGCAAAAGTAATCGCTACGAAACATGGCATTACAACTGAAACAATGAGCTGTGGGCATTTAGTGTGAAGAAGTGCAGCCCTCAGCTCCCATGACATGCAAATTCAATTTTTTATATCAGGTGGACATAAGACATGGAGATAGAACGTGAGGCTTGTACTTTCAGAACTTCCTGAACTTGCTATGCACCTGCAATGGGGCAACACTGTGGAAGAAAAGAAGACCATGGCATTGAATAGATTTTTTTTTTTTTTACTTAATTTTGACAGAGATTTGATAAATGATGCAGGCGTGATTAAGCACACACATGTGCAAGTGCCTGGACCCAGGGGACTCAGTTCTCAGTAAAACCAGCAGTGGAGAATATACACACACTTCTGAGCCCATTTTCACTTCTGGAATAGTGTTTAATAGCCCCAGCATAAATAGAACTTTTCTATTTTAGTCCTAAACTGTTTGGGCAGTAGATCACAACATCTGTTGTATGAAGGGTGGTGAATATTTAATTTTCCCACATGCAATCTTAGATATCACTCATGGGTGTCTCTTCTCGATAATCTGGACTTTCTGTAAGCACTCCCTAACAAGCCCCTCTGCTAGCACAGTGCGCTTTTCAAGGATACATGAAAGAACTGATCAGAATCTTATATTTTTGCTTGAGCTTTAACTGATGTTTTGCTTAATTAGAGCATTCTTTCATTTTTGAACTTTTTTTTCGAAATGTCAAAGCTGGTTGCTTCAAAGGATCATTTCACCCCTGCAGGAAGAGAGAAAATTGCTCAGAAAGATTAAAGAGAGCGTGAGAGAGGGAGGTGCAGACAGACAGAGTGCAGAACAAAATATCTAACAAAAGCCTGATCCTACTCCCACTACAGTGAATCTGCAGAGAAAGTGGAGAGATCAAATATAATTTTTGCATCTAAGACACAGTCATGACAATATACCAGAATAGTAAATGTGACTTTTGTGACATTCATGAGAGATATTTCAGACGAAGCTCCTTTCCTTCAACAAGGAAGATCATAGCAATTCTCTGCTCCAGGTATCATATTGCTGATATGCATTCCAGCTCCAGAGAGCTCCAGAAAAGCTAATTTTAATTCTGCATTCTCAATCCCTTTCTTCTTTCCCCCAGCAATTTAAGTTAAATGGGATAAGCCTTAAATCATAATACCTTTTTTTCCCAAATACACACCACATAATGTTTTAAAGCTTTATGATAGAAATGTACTGGATTTTTTTCTGTAGTGTTTTTATGCTCTGCAGTCAATTCAGTGTGTTTCTGTTGTAGGTCATACTGACAAACAGAGAAAAGTGTAAATGTAGATGTCAGAAGAATGAAGTCTAGCTGCATCATTATGCACATATCAAATCCATCAATCTTGCTTCAGCCTAGGCTACGGTGAAGCATCTATGTATTTTAACAAGTGAATCTGAGGAACTGGTACTTCAAACTGTAAATACAGAACTACTGACTTCCGTGGAACTTCACACGGAAATCAGGGTATCTTTACACAGCACTGCACTGTGCCTTACAGGTGTATCCAGAAGGGAAAATTCACACCAGCTTCTTCAGGAATTTAGCTTAAGCTCCTTTCATATTTGGAGTAATCCTTATGCCACCTATGCAGCTAAAGAATAACAGAGGCTACATTTCCTGGTGGGGGGAAGGAATGGTTCAAAGCACTGAGGTTTAATGCCAAAAGCAGCTGATTTGATTAGCCTTTTCCCAAAATACTCAACTAAAGTTCTGTGAGGGAGCAGGACCTTTTAAGACACTAAATAGACACACACAGCTCCTAGCTCTTTGAAAAATATTCTTAGAAAACCGTATTCTGCATTGTGTCACACAGAGACATCTAAGAATCATAGATCATCCTAGACTAAGACTGATATTATATATCTGAACTCCTGTGTGAAAGAAAAAGACACATTCAAAAGCGAAAATGAAAAGGCTCGAAGATCATCATCTCTTGACTTTTCCCTTTACCAGTTACAAGGCAGCAGATCATCTGCTGGTGTTCATATTTCAAAAAAGTGAAAAAAGAAGGCATAAGGATAACAGGGATGACTTGAGGACTGGAAAGCCTATCTTTGTTCCATCACAAAAGATAAACATTTGAGGAGACTTACTTGATAATTATCTTTTTAACAAGGTCCATAAAGAAAAGAGTTGATGGATAGTTAAACTAGTGGCAAATAGTACTACAGGATACTTTTACTGGAAGTTTTAGACGTTTAGAGTCAAACAAAAGACATCTATCTTTTCCTGAAGTATCACACCATTAAAATGGTGACCGTTTAGGGAACTAATGCCCTGACATTATCTCCCAGAACCTTGCTCTGTAGTGACCTAAAAATGTTGCAACCCCAAACACACAACCGAGAGGTGACAAGTTTGGCTTACAGTGAACCTTCTGGGTGTATTATAGGTGTAAACACACACATGCAGTCACATATGTGATATTTCTATGTACGCACCTAAGTCTCACAAGACTAATGCTTTTCTAGTCTCTAGCCAAGGAATACAAGAAATATATGGTCTAGGTAAAGTAATAAGCCCAGTAAACATTCTTGCCTCCACTTCCTTCCTCCCTCTCATGTATTCTTCAGTTTGGACCTGGGTCCCCCTGATAACCAGGGCCTCCTACTCAAAAGCCTTTCTTGTGGCCCTTTGATTGTTCTTCCATTTCACCTGAGTATTCCTGGTCCTTCAGCAAGGTCACAGGGAAAAGTCTCAACTTGGGAAATTTTTGTTTAATTCAATTTATGGCCTATTAACACAAACTTCTGATCATTAATTAAGGTAATTAATTTGAGGGGGAAAAGGAGTGCAAACACTTAAGTCCTTCTATTTGGTTTGGCTGAGATGGTGTTAATTTTCCCAGTAGCATTTCTCATAGGGCTGAGGTGGACATTGCAGCAATTTGAATGTAAATCTATTATACACTCCACCCCTTGCTCCTGTCAACTAGATCATTTGGATTAACATCATCATAATACCTACTGTAAACCTTGCACCTTCTCCCTGTAAAACATGTAAGAAAGAACATCACGCCTATTTTGACTATTCACTATACCTTAGCCTAAAAGTGTAAACTCAGTTCAAAGTTTAACATAAGAACTTATTAGCATCTCTAGTAGTTAAGTCCGATAGAGTTTTGTCCAGAACCCCAACAGATGGCGAACACTGCTCCCTTGATAAGCACAAGCCTTTCCCCTTTTGGGGAGTAAAATGATGCACTGAGGGGTGCAGCTCTTCTAGAGCTTGCTCCATGACCTGTAGCATTAAACTGAGCTCTCACCTTGCTCCAGCGCTTCTAGTCTCTTAACCCTCAACTCCTAAAATCTGAAGGGCTTTTTCTCTCAAATTCATCATAACCCCCCCTTCTCCCTTCAACAACTTACACGAGTCCCTGTACATTAAAAAAACCCCACTTCACAATAAAAATATCAAAAAATGCAAATTATTTGCTTGCATTTAGAGTGCTAAGAAAAGGAGGGGTTGAAGGGAGAGCAGCTATGGTGTAACGATTTTATTTCTGATTATCCACTGCTAAGTCAAATTTGCCAGAACTATGCTTGCTTTATCTAGCCTAGGCTCTATCTCATTTAAAATGTTTTCAGAAGGGTGTGCACCTTCAGTTAATATTTGAGTAAAACTAAATAGGATGTTTCTAACAAAGCTCTGTAGAAGGCTACCCAGGTAATGCAATTAGACTTAATTTGGCTTAGAGTGGAAGAAAGCCTCATAGGCACCACACAAACACACAAGCAAAAAACCAGAACAATAATTGGGAGAGGGAGGGCAACGAGAGGGAAGAAAAACGCATGTCCGTAAAAAGAATGAGAAGAACTGGGAGAGAAGGGGATGACCAGAGAATGTTAGGGATTGAAAGGGACCTTGAAAGATGATCTAGTCCAAAATCCCTGCCAGAGCAGGATCACCTAGACTAAGTCACACAGGAATGTGTCCAGAAGCATTTTGGAAGTCTCCAGAGAGGGAGACCCACAATCTCTCTGGGCAGCCTGTTCCAGGGCTTTGTCATCCTCACAGTGAAAAAGTTTTTCCTCATGCTTTTGTGGAACACCCTGTGCTCCAACTTGTACCTGTTGCCCCTTGTCCTGTCATTGGACATTGCTGAAAAGAGCCTATCTCCATCCTCCTGACACTCTCCCTTGACATATTTATAGACACTTACAAGGTCACCCCTCAGCCTCCTCTTCTCCAAGCTAAAGAGACCCAGCTCCTTCAGCCTTTCCTCATAAGGGAGATGTTCCACTCCCTTCACCATCTTTGTGGCTCTGCGCTGGACTCTCTCCAGCAGTTCCCTGTCTCTCTTGAGCTGAGGGACCCAGAACTGGACACAATATTCCAGATGTGGCCTCACCAGGGCAGAGTAGAGGGGCAGGAGGACCTCTCGCGACCTACTAGCCAACCCCCTTCTAATACACCCCAGGATGCCATTGGCCTTCTTGGCCATGAGGGCACATTGCTGGCTCATGGGCATCCTGCTGTCCACCAGAACTCCCAGGTCCCTTTCCCCTACGCTGCTCTCCAGCAGGTCAGGCCCCAGCCTGTACTGGTACTTGGGGCTGTTCCTTCCCAGAGGCAAGACTCTCCGCTTGCCCTTGTTGTATTTCATAAAATATCTCCCCACCCAACTCTCCAGCCTGTCTAGGTCTCACCTGGAGCCTTGCCTAGTTGAACAGTGCAGGGAGAATCAGGCTCATTCAGAAATATTCAAAATGAGAGCTCAACGTTACCAAGAAGCAACATCTTTAGCGCTTCAGGGAATTTTGGGCACAAGATGAAGACAAGTTCTTGGCTGCAATTTGTAACACATGTCTAATCTTTACATCTTTTTGGCCTCAGAAAGAACTTGCATTCAGCGTACAGGATAGGTTTTCTAAGTTTTTTCCTTCTGGTACTCTGAGAATAGCATGCTTTTCACAAACTGAAAAAAAAAAATACACAGGAGATGCAGCTGTAGATTGTCTAAGTAATAGCTGCGAACTTGAAAAAAAGTGAGGCCTTTTGATCTGTTCTCTTACCACAAAATCTTAGGCTATTTTACTTGGCCACAAGATCCAAAACCATGTGCAGCCAGAGTGGAAATTCTAATGATACTCCAGTGGAAAAAAAAACCACAACAAAACCAAAACATCTTTTGCTCTATAGTTACCTGCATTTCTTTATGCTAAGAAAGGAGGCACGTAATCAGTGGTGACAATGGGCTTCATAAAACATTTTCTTAAAAAAAATAAATAAATCTACATGGTTGAAAACTCAAATGCACCAGAAGTGAAGCCAATCAAGGTATTTGTCCTTAAAAAACCCTTTAGCTAACAAGGCAGAAACACTTTGCTGCATTTCTTTACTCAGCATGCACATATGGCAAGTGACATTGCTAAATCCCTGCTACGCTTTAGTTCTTTACATGAGCCAGCTTTTTGCTTTTTCCTATATTCACAGGAACTCTCTCTGAGGCAGCCCTCTTTCCAACATGCTTCTTTTAGAAAACCTTGCAGATGAAAGGAACATATTATATTTTTAGGAGACCTACCTCACTTTATGCAGGGCTCTTCCAACTCTCCTAAGTCAACACATTGTTAATCTGAGCTGTTTGGCGTTAGATTAAACAAAAAAACAAGCCAAGGAAAGCAAAGAATTATGATCATGAATGGGAATGCTGAAAATTTTCAAGAATTGCAAAAGAAAGGACCATTTTTTACAAAATGAAGAAGGTCTTCTGTTCCTTGTTTGGGATGAAATTCTACATAAAATATGTATTTCATACAATGAGGTCTCCAAAAAGAAAGGGCATACATTCTACCCAACCTTTCCTTTTTTTGTCTCCTTCTAACTTGGACTTCACATTTCATTCTGGAAACCACCACTACAAGTAAGTAAACAATGGATTTCAATGGTCACTTTACTAACTCTTTTTCCATTTCTTGGTCTCCTATTCAAGGATCTAGTGCAACGCATCACAATTGCCTTCAAACCTACAAATAATGTTAATAATATCAGTATGAATTAGTGGTGTAGTTTAATATTATTCCTAAACATATCTAACTGTAGGTTCTGGTCCCTCCTGCCCCAGCTGAACCCTCCCACTATTTTCATTGCGTTAAATACAGATTTTTCAGCCATGAGTCGAATCACTTTGCAGAAACAAGAAAACAAATTTGTTGTCTTTGAGATGAGTGAGGTGATCTCCTGCCAGTGAGACTGCAGACCACCATATTCAACAAAGAGAGGAAGATGGGGATAAGACTGCCTTTCTCGTCAGCAGAACATAAATCAGAATGGGTAACATGTGAATTCACACCCTTGAATATCCAAGGAGGGAATGGAAATTATGTGACCTGGGTACCGTAACTTCTTCATCCCTGGGAAAACAGTAATGTAAATCCCAGGTACAAATATTAACACCACCAATGAACAGAAGGATAGCAATGTGAGCTGCAGAAGTTATTTGGTGAGTAGTTATGAATCAAAGAGCCAGTGTTCTGAAATTAGTTTGCCAGACATTTGAAAGCAAGCAGGAAAAAAAACAAAACAAAACAGGAAAGATTACTTTGGAATGCAATACAATAACTGTGGTTGTCAATCTATTTCCACTTATAAACTCCTTCAGACATTTAGCACGTCTTGTCCTATTTACAACAGAGCAGTGCTCATGCCATTCATAATAAACTTTCAGTAATACCTAGATGATGAGCATGAACTCCAAACAATGAGTAAACTAGACAGGAATAACAATTGTAATCGCAAGGAAATAAAAAAGAAATAATTGCAGGGAAATTGTCAGGGTATAACTCGGAGACAGGCATGGGTCTGACATGTAAAACGCCAACATGTTTTAAAAGGGAGGAGCCATAACACACTCTATGAAATGATGAAAAAAATACTTAAGTGCTGAGGAATAGCAACAATCATGCAGTATGCCAAAGACACTAAAGTTTTAGCAACTAGAGACCTTGATTCAGCAGTGGACATGGTGAATAGGCATACCCTCATGGATATACTTACTGATACACATATTCTGCAGGTTTATTTGTTAAACCGCGGTCTCTGATCTAGCAGGCTGCCACGCTGAGCTATAGCACATCTAGGAAATACACTAATGAACATGACTTATACTAAAAAACCTTATCTGGGGTTACAGAAATAACAGTTAAAACAAATCCATATTATTGATGATTAATTCCTTTATCATTTATCTATAACCTAAAATACAACTGTTAATGTCCCTTCCAGTCCAAACCATTTTTTGATTCTGTGTGTTCAGCGCATTACAGAAGAGATGCATTAAAAGTGAATTGCTACATCTGTTTTACGAGTGACGTGCACGCAATACATGCAGTTAAATATTCTTCTTTTATTAAAAAAACCTTTCTAAAATTGCCTTTTTTTCCCCGACTGATTTTTCTAACAGTTTGTTATTGCAATAACGGGACAGCCTTATCAGGACAGAGGCACCTAGCAATAGACATCCATATGTACCTGATAAACTCCACATGATCATCTAGTCCGTGACTTGCATTAATTCACTTTGCATTGATCATTGTTGATTTGCTCTTGAAAATTTCCAGCTGCCCAAAGTTAGAAAACTGACAAAGGCAAAGAGATTTTATCTGCTTTTCCTCAAAAAAAAAAAAAAAAAAGAGAGCAAAAAGCAAGTCTGGTGACAAGCATTTATGAGTAATTCAAATTTACTGCTTTGGCTGAAATTGAAATGATTTTTGAATGGATGATCTGCCTGCATCTCACAGAATGCTGATACTACATCATAAGGAGAGTATTCACAGGACATAATAAGGTACAAATAGCGTATCAGTATAGCTGTGATTGCATCAGCTACATCAGGTTATCAGTGACAAATCCTTACTCTGTCTGTAGCCACAAAAAGGGGCTGCTAGAACCACCATGGCAAGATGAAAAGTCTGTAGTCTGATGCATAGCTATCACTAGTCAAATTGCAATCTGAGACTCTTCAGTTTTACCTCAAACATTTTCCAGCAGGTGCTCTGCGAAAATGATCAGGCTGTGGATAAAAGTTTTAGATTCAGGTGGTACGACACAGTCCTCTGTTGAAGCTGTGAATGTTAAATGTGTAAAGGAACAGTGGGCTAAAAAACACTGCATCCACAAGCAAAGACCAAAGATGTTAGAACAAAGCTTGTCCATAGTCTCAGTAAGTCCCCTAAGACAAAAGCCAAATGAAACGCAACACCTTGATCATGAACAGATTGTAAATGATGAGCAAGATGCTTGACTTGTCTCAGCTGAGAAAGCAAGGAATGGAGAGGTTCAGGAGGCAAAAAAAGATTTCAGTTATAGCCTTATTAAATGAAAGTAGACCTTTGTCTACAGGAGACAAGAAGAGAAACGAGACATTGTTGGTGCTAGATTTAGAGTCCTGCAACTCAGCACAAGTGTCATCAAAGCAGCGGTTCTTCCTCACCCTTCTGCTCATTTCAGCACAGCGTTACACTTCCCTCCTTCAACATGCCATTTACTCATATATTTACAGGACACAACCAAACGTTGCCAGTATTTGGCTGGATGGAGCATTCCGCTTTTCCAAGGATGTCACTGACAGTCACTGGCACTTCCTTCCAAAAAAGTCTGGAAAAAGCATTTGGCTAAACATCAAATTTGATGCCCGTCATCATTAAGACAGCGCAGTGGCTGCTGTTTTAACTGGTTTTCTTGACTCCCTTGGTTTCACACAATGTTTACAGCTGATCTCTACCATACACGTGGTCCTGTTACTTGCAAAACACAGATGGATTCACTTCATCATCTAAAGCGTAAAC
Organism: Apaloderma vittatum; assembly: GCF_000703405.1. Classification (NCBI taxonomy): domain Eukaryota; kingdom Metazoa; phylum Chordata; class Aves; order Trogoniformes; family Trogonidae; genus Apaloderma; species Apaloderma vittatum. The sequence continues at coordinate 14,936 of NW_009734781.1, read as the reverse complement.
AGTTAACTGAAAGGTAAAAATGAACAGCAGTGGCAGGAGAAAACAGCTACATTTGTATGACTTGGTACAGAAATGTCATTTGTAGCAATGACATTTGTTCTGACAGAACATATGGAGCATGAAGATAATATCTTTGCATTGCACCAACATTAATAACAACTTTGGTACCCTATAATTACACAGGGAAATATTGAACCAGAATGAGATCTTCTGAGTCACCCGTATAAGAGTTAGTCAGCAATACTCAGCAGAGCTGGCTGAAGCAGAAATAGGTGTGGGAAGGGAGCAGGATGAAACTATAACAGTGAAAACACCTGACAAATCCATCACTCAAGTGACAGATTCTTTTTTCTAACATGATAGGAAATGTAGGATGCTCTGAAGTCTCATCTGGCCATGAGTTAACATTTCAAGAAGCTGTTGAGTTCACAGTCAGGCCTCACTCTGACATACCAACTCTGCATAAACATCAGGAGTATCATACGGACTGATTCTCCAGAGCCATTCCCTATGCAAAGGTAGGAATCAGTTGCAGAGAGGGAACACAGGCCAGTTAGACCACAGCACTACCACCTGGAGATAAGTAGGAGCTGTATATAGGCAGTTTGCTTCATTGCCCATGAGGTGCCTGGCAGCTAACCAGCTTTAACACATTTGACCACTGTTTTCTAGATAAATTGTTTGAAAGCTTGTGACAATCACTGTTGAAATACTTGCCCCTGAAGGAAAGCAAACTGCAGAGTAAGTTTCCTGAACTGTTCTTTTGGTACACTTACACAAGGTTTTTGCCAGCACTTCATTAGAGCCAACAGCTGCAGATCAAGTTTTAAAGCATCACTAATGCAATACTGGCTTAAGTGTCATCTAGAGATTTGGAGAAGTTAAGTAAAACATTAAATTTCCAATGATTTCATGTTTTATCACAGAGTCAGTCCTAGCCCCTATGCCCCCAAGAAGACCAAACAGCCTGATATACAACCCCTAATTCCTCAAGCACAGCTGTAAGTGCCCCAGAGCCCTCTCCTCTGGAGAGATGGCTGCTGTGATCAAGATGTTTCCTTTTCTTCCCCTACCTGTGGGAACTGCTCCACAGACTGGACTATCAAGCATCATTTGGTATCAAGATCTGATTCAAGATACCACTGGTCTTGCGGCGTGAGCCGTTTCTCCCATACTACTCAGTCTTCCGAATCAATCTCTCAAGATTATCACCAAACACAGATCCACAGAAACACGGCAGGTCCCGAGTGAAGCCAGGAAGTCAGTCCGTGGGTTGGGGCCCAGATCAAGGGTGGTGGTGGCAGTAGCTGTGAACTAGCACTTCTCCCACATAATTCAGGTAGAAATAACTACCTCAGGGCTGATCCCATGGGTGTGAGTGGTGGCCCCAGGTGAGGCTGGTGGGGGTCATTAAGCCTATTAGTGCATTTAGAGCCTTGACAGAAATCCTCTCAAGTGTAGTAAAAGCATAAAAGCTTTTCAGACCTTCCTACCTTCCTCCAAACAGAGTCTCGCTTGCTTTTGGGCACAGGGAGAGGACATGACTTTTTTTTTTAGGCTTCTTCTGAGGAGTATTCATATTTCTATCTATCCTATCATCCATAGATGGTTGTGTTTGTGTATTTTAGAAATGATTGGTACTGCTTAGCAATGGAGTGATAATTATCATAGAGAGAAGAAAAAACTGAAAACATTCCCTATGTGCTGACATGTAATTCCAAAATAACTGTCTCTAAGGTACCTTTACTTTTCTTCTGAAATAGTGTAAATTGGCTGCTGCTGGACATGGAGTACAGGAACAGCTGGACTATGCTCATGGTGCCCAGGGGACAGATGCTCTGTTCTAGCACAATTCTCCAGTGGGTGAGGAGCATCGGTCCCCTTTCCTTGTGGGCTGGCACTGTGTTTCAGATCTAGACCTAACTGTCACCAGAACTGCTCAGAGAGTTCATTACTCTTCAAAACATGAATGGAATGTTTGCATTTAGACCATGGATCACTGTGTCCCCTGTCACAGCTGCCTTCCTAATGCAGCATGACAACCCATGTCCTTGGTACATGCCTGTGGGAACACTTTGATGATACCCTTCATCTGCTTTAATTCCAGGCTGACCCTGGATGCAGTAGTTCCCTCTGCTGTGAATCTCCTTGTACCTAATAAAATAGAAAAATGGGAATGCGGGTGAAGGACCCTGCAGTGCCACAGCGTCCATTCACATCCCCGTAAGCTGAATGTGCCACCAACTCCTAATCTACTTTCCCGACCACTGTGAAAGGGGAAGCACTGCTTAATTCTAGTGCTGAGATTCACCAAGGGAGCTTGTTTCTCCCTAAGCTCATCTACTTAACCCAAGACCCATGCCCTGCGGCTGTGCTACAGAGATGGGCTGTTGCCTCCTCATTCTTCTCTCC
>NW_009734781.1:3685-12493 GCF_000703405.1 Apaloderma vittatum | reverse complement strand
CCCCCGCCCCCCCCCCCCCCCCCGGGAGAAGAGAATTAAATTATGCCTGCAAGGCAGTGGTGGTGGTGGGAGGAACTAATGCCATTAATTAATTCCAATTTATGTGCAAATTATTGGCTAAAGACTTTTGAAGAGATGAGTGTTTTATCTCTTCATCTCAATTTTCTGCTTTTTCTGTAACAGGAGATGAGAAAATGTGTCAATTTTTGCCATCAAACCCTTACTTTGAAAACCTGCTTTTTGCACCTTTTAAGTTTTTCTCTCCTTATTTCTTCCCTTTACTTAGCAGCATGCTAAGACTGAAAAAGGATATATGGAGAGACAAAAAGGATACGAAAAAGGGAATACTTGACGGAAGACAAAAGAAGATTTTGTATGAAGATGTTTGCAAACAGTGTCAGATAGAAAATTATTTCATTTCAAAACCTGTAGACTGGAGATGACTTAAAAACTAGCCAAATTTTTAGCATTTTGAATTCTTTCTACCAATTTTGTTATCAATGTTTCCAGTGACACATTTGTGTAATAATGACTCTTCAGATGACAAAATCTTGCAAGAGGCAGCCTAGCCTGAAGCAGAACACTTCCAGGCACACAACCCAGCAAGGTAGATAATGCCTTTATTGTGCTCGGGTTCCTAGTTCTCAGCTGTCACGTTTAATAAACATGTTCAGATCAAGTCTTACAGGGTGTGAAATACAGGAATGATAAAGAAGGAGAAATCATCACTTTGGTACTTTTGAATATAATCAATACATGTGAAACATTGCTTTGTGACAAGAAGGGATAAAATGAAGGTAGTGATAATTTTTTTAATAAATTAGTATTAGGATGCATGAAAGCAATATGAGTTACACTATCAGGCAGAGTCAAACTATGAATCCCAAATACATATTTATTCTTGCATCAAGGTATGCTCATAGAGTTTCTGATGCATGAAGTTTGTTTAAAAGACACCAGAGTCTCAAGCAGCATAAATAGTTGCCTCCTTGCAATTAATGCAGCTGTGTCAGATTTCACCACAGAACTCATGACCTTGATTTTTATAAGCTAGTAACAGGAAATCACAGAATCACAGAACCACAGAATGTTTGGGGTTGGAAGGGACCTCGAAAGATCATCTAGTCCAGCCCTCCTGCCAGAGCAGGATCACCTACAGTAGGTCACACAGGAATATGTCCAGATGGGTTTTGGAAGTCTCCAGAGAGGGAGACCCACAATCTCTCTGGGCAGCCTGTTCCAGGGCTCTGTCACCTTCACAGTGAAAAAGTTTTTCCTCATGTTTTTGTGGCACCTCCAATGCTCCAACTTGTGTCCATTGCCCCTTGTCCTGTCATTAGACATCAATGAGATGAGCCTGGCTCTGTCCTCCTGACACTCACTCTTTATATATTTACAAACATTAGTGAGGTCACCCCTCAGCCTTTAAAATGAGCATTTAAAATGAGAATAAGTCCAAACAAACATGCCTGTGTGCCTTTTTCTGAGGTATTAAAGTGCACTCATAAAATTGGATTTCTTTTTTTAAACTGTTGCATTTCCTTCTGATTTTGATACTGGAAGTTTTAAGACATTTGTGGCCTGAATTTGGAGGATGGTTAGCTCAGTCGGTTAGAGCGTGGAGCTGATAACACCGAAGTCGCGGGTTCAATCCCCGTTCGGTCCCCATGTATTGCCTGATCTAGCTGAGAGGCGTCCCTGCCTGTGACAGGGAAGTTGGATTAAATGATCTCTAAGGTCCCTTCCAGCCTAGGCCAGTCTATGAGTCTATGAATTCCCACTGTCTCTTCAGGGAATTCATGCAGTAGTGGAGCTGTCTGGAAGTGAAGAATGAACTGCAGCTTGTTTTCTAGCTGCCAACAGAGAGAAGAGGGCATCAGGGATTTGGTGTCCCTGTGTTTTTTCTCCTCCCTGCCTGGATACCCCAGAGCCTGTACGGCATGTGGATTTTCTCTGACTCCTTGAAAACTTGTTTTATAGACTCCAAAAATATTGCCACAGTTGTCAAGAAAGGAAATCAAGTACCTGCATGTCCAATGCAAAAATAATCAGAAAAAGCTACATAGAAGTGGATGAAAACTGAATGTCTGTTGAGGATGCTCTACAGCAGAGAAGAAAAAAGGTTTTTTCACTGTGCTGTTAAACTTTGATGCATATGCATTTGTAATAGCAGCAGGCAAAGGCCCTCATAACTGAATAAGATGAAATTCTCTGTCTGCAGCAATATCACATTATCATATTCCTGCCTGAAGAAGAGCTATGTTGTGGTTCAGGAGATTCAAGCCTTCTGAAGAGACATAAAAGAAAATTCCTGTGGTTTGTGCTCCCTAGAGGTTCCTCAGGACATTTATTGGGAAGGCAGATGTTAACCAAACCACTGTGGCCACTGTCACTTAGCACTGAATCTCTTGTACATAAAATTTATTGTTAAAGATGTATCTGATGACATTAATTAAAGTCACACTACCACTAAATATATGTCATAGTCCTGCTGCTTTTTTTTTGTAGAGGGTAAGGGACTGTACACACGGCTTCATACAGAGTCACTTTTGCCTTTATTTGTAGCCCAACTGACTTAGCCCAGCTGACATAGGACTACCCCATGTGCTTCGGGATCTTTCAAAATGTAAGATGTTAAATGATCTAAGACAACCTATTCCTAACTTTATTACAGGTTGCTGAGCAGGGAGTCTTCCAGAGGTAAAGGAATGAAAACTGAGCTCTCCAGAGCTTTGCAAAAGAACAGCAATCCTTTTAAAGAGTAGGCAAATCCAAGCTCATCTGCTGTGGAACTGCAGAGCAAGCTTGCCTGACGCTGGCAATGCTGTTGGAAGGGTAGCTGTTTGAACATTTGAAATTTTTGAGAAGCCCGAGACTTTTCAATATGGATTATTGCCATTCATACAGACTTGCACAAAATACTTCGGAATGAAAGCTAATTGAAGCTAAAGGGAGCAGAAGAACTAGTAAACAAAAGTATTTAACTTCTTCCCAAAAGGACTGCCCATTTTTTTTGTCTCACTGGAGTTCTAATTCAAAGTTTTGTTTAACGTCAATTGCTATTTTTAAACCAAATTTCAGACAGCAATTTAGCAGCCATTGAAATGTTGAGTGTATTGTTTGTGTAGGCGAAAGCCATGAGAAGCAGCAAATGAATTCCCACTGGTGATGAACGCAACTGTATATGATGTATTAGAGGGTTCAGGAATAACTGAGATCTCAAATAGTGATCAGCTGGTGTTTTTCTTCCAGTACAAGGAAGACCATCACCTCATTCTGACATAGGACAATTCTTTGACATCACTCTGTGGCTCTGCCTGGATTCTCCTTTTCTGGAAGCAGTATTGAAAAAAACCCCAGGATTGTCTTAACTCCCTTTGCCTTGGGAGAACTCACCTGCACAAGCTATTACAATGTAAACATAAGAAAGGTATTTCTTAATGCTGAAGACAAAAGTTTAAGCTATTGTCATCACGATTTTACTAAGGTACATTCTGCAATAGCCTAAACCCATCCTTGATCTCATAATGTGTGAAGTTCAAGCTTGTGCCAGCATATCCATTTGTGAAACCTCTGCCTCTCTCAATAGGGCTATCATAGCTGTCTCGAGGATGTAACACTGAAGCAATACGCCCAGCAGGGAAAAGCCTTACAGCTTTCTGGCATGAGGTCTTGGACATTTTGAAATTCCTTCCAATCTCAGAAATAAACCCACAGCGGCTAGGTGTGATAACTAATGCTGCTGAACAAAAAATAAATAAATAAGGGAGTGTAGAGCAGTACCGGAAAGCTACATGACACACTGATTGCTGCAGAGGAAAAGAAATAAGCATGACAGTCACATGCTGCCGTAGCTGAGCAAATGAAAGCCTATCCGAGAGCAACCAAAGAAATTGTTTGCTATCAGATACCAATGAAGAGAGAAAAAATAAAACAATCCCATAATGTTTTCTCCAGGGATGGAGGTGTAATCTGTACCATTCTATGCACTACCACCAGATTTGAAACCAGGACTAACTGAAATTGATCAATTTTCTGCAAAAATCTGGTGTCACTGAGATGAGTTTGTTCATCTTTGCCAAGTGCTTATGTTCTTTTCTTAAGCCCAGGAACAGGCTCTTGTGTTGCTTCTAAAGTATGCCAGCGTCATATTCAGCTTCAGTTTTTCACTCTAAGGGAATACAGAGCACAAACTGCCGTATGGTGAGGCAATTGCCATGCCGTGGAGGAAAACAAGGCAACATCTCACATCAGTCCCTGCCTGGGGATTGCCTTCTCTTGGCCCAGCATGCACTGCTGGCACTGCCCATGAGAACTCTAGCATTTTCAAGCTCCAAAGTTTCAAACACTTCCTAGTCATGGCGCCAATGAGCCCATCTATCCTCATGTAGCCAGCCACCTGGCACTGTTGCCATATCAAGCTCAAGACCTCAGGTCTGAGTCCTGATGACTGCACAAGGAGGTGAATGCGTCTCCTTAGCATACGACAAGAGCCCAACACACCAGCTGGGTTACTTTGAGGTTCCTCCTCGGCCATGCTCACCCACATCTCCATCAAAGAACAGGTGAATTTGCCCTGCAGCAAAAGAACAGGGTACCTGCCAGGGTACAAGCCTCAGCAGAGCTGCCCAGCTTGCTGCAGCTGCACACAGAACCAGTACAAGTGGTTGGAGGAAGAGAACGTGACAGCACTATAGGAAAGCCAGGGAAGGAAATGGTCTGAACACCAGCATAACAAAATTATCATTACTTATCTCAAGGTTAGGGAAGACAAAGTGGTAAGCACTGAACACTTCCCCTGATGCAAATGTAGGTGACTTCCTTTAACACAGCACAGCCCTCTGCTTTACAGAGACCAGCCTGCACAAAAACCTGGGAGTTCCAGGCCATCTGTCTCAGTCCCACTGAGGTGGTACGAGAAGGTCTCCTTATGGATGTGTCCTCGGGCCATGTGGCTCAGTTGACAACCATAGTATGTCCTAGCTCATGGACACCAAGGCACCTAATGCTGAGGGGGAATGTTTCTTCCCCTCCCTGATACCCAGTTCCAGAGCCAAGCATTGCATTATTCCGAACTATTTAGTTTTACCACTTATGCCTGTGTTTTGAATATTCTGTCTTCCTCCTTCTCCATCCTATTTCCCCAGGTTGATTTTCAAGGTGTGCAGAGCAGAAGGCAGCCTATCTTTTCCATTTGGGTTGCCTTTGGCAGTGACACAAGCATACAGCTGTTTTGCTGTATGCTTGCAAGTATGCTTGCTGTATGCAAGCAAGTCCATGAGAAGCTGTGCCCTAAGGAGAAGCACACTAGCAGGACCCCTTTGCTTCCCAAGCTTGTTGACTGCTGGAGCAAGAGGCAGGAACTGGAACAGCTCAGCCTTGGACATCTGCCGCCCTGGGTCACCATGCAAGGTGACCCAAATTCTCACCAAGGCACGGCTATCTTTTTCCAGTAAAAGCAAAAAATAACTCATTGCTCAATTCCTTTTCCAAATTTCCCTCATTCTGAAGTGATGCAATGAAGTGGCCTGGCATGACTGACTGTGGCTGGGGAAGCCCTCTCCATTCCTGCAACTGCTTTTTATACATTGTTAGTGCAGACCAGGTGACACATTATGAAGAGACTCAACCTCAATACAAATTGACCCAGTGTCATTCATTTCAGGGTAGTTTTATTTACTGAATATTGGAAATAAATATATATTTGTACTATTCAGACTAGGATCATATGCTAAAGAGATGAAAAAAAATATCAGAGCTCTGATTGGAAAAGTTTAAGCCTCTCTCACTCTTAATACAAAAACAAAATATTCTTTTTTGATAGTAAAGAACATTTACTTTCAGCAGTTCACAATAAAACCTATTCTTGTGTTTGCAAACATCTGAACAACTCTTCTTAAAACACAAAAACTGCTTAGAGTGCATGAAGTCCCACTCTTTTCTGTGGACTCCCACGTGTGTCTTGTGATCCGGACAAACAATTTTACACCACTGTTCAGTCATTCTGATTCTGAAAAGAATGAAAAAGTATTTGCAGATTTATTTGCTCCATAAGTTAAGTTTGTTTTCCTCTAATTCTAATGCTGTTAACTCTTCCTCAGGGGAAGATCTGTGCTTGCATAGCATTGAAGTCAGATGCATGTGGTGCCTAACAAATTCCAGGACACAATGTCTACCTTGTAGGTACCCAAACAAACATGCTCTCAGAATACGATAATTAACTATAAGCTAAGAATAATACAATGCACGTAATATGCATGTCATTACTATGCATGTAATAAGCATAGAAAAATATGACCAGCCATAAACTGACTACCGTGTAACTACTCCATAATACTATACACAGTAAGTTGTTAAAATGGTCATGGGTATTGAGAGCCACTCCTGGGTGATCTCTCTGTCAGGTGGAGAAGTCCTCATCTGGAGGTGGAGGGGAGCCATGGCAGGGACATGCCTGCACCTTCTCTGTCTCCCATGGGCAGATGCAGCCCGGCTGCAAGAAGTCTGCCGGAGGATGGTACCCAGTCAACTTGGTGCCTTTGGCTTCATCCTCAGGGACAGCCACGCCTATGTGTTCTGTGGTGGCTGCAGGGAGAGTGGCACACCTGTCCCAGAGTTTTCTCATCTTCCTCCTCCTTTGTCAAAACTTCTCTGCCTGGCTCACAGTGTGAGACCTCCTCCCTCACCACAGGCCCTCTTAACAGCTCTGGAAGAGTGTGCAGTGAGGTCCCTGGTGACACAGGGAGGCCATGGGGATGCCATACCTGGCTCATTTCCTGTAACATCACAGGGATCCTCCTGAACTCGCCCCATGGGAGCATCCTCAGGGCCAATGGGTGTCCTTCACTGCTAGTAGGGGCTGAGGGCTGCCCTCCCAGGGACTCTTCTCCTGGGCCATGTCACTTCCCAGAAAGGCTCCTCCGGCACCAGAAAAGTGCTCTTGGCCTCCTTGTGGGGGTTGTGGTATCTTCCTCAGAGTGCATCCCCTACTATCTTGAAGGTCATGACCAAAGGCATCAATGGGTACAGGCCCTAGGACCCTGAGGAATCAGGGTGCAGCAGTGTTTGTGTCGGGGGCTGAGCCCAGCACAGGCCATGTCATGCCCTCACCCACCAAGTGTGCTTTTGGAAAGCCCAAAATCAGTTTTGTTTTCTTAGTACAAATCAGATACCTGAAGAAACCAAACTCTTTTAGTATTTGCTTCTGCTTAATTTAAAATTATTTTTCTGGTCAAGAAAAGTGACATTTATTTAATGCAGTATATTGGCTTTGTTACTCCTGCTTCAAGCAATGACAGCATCTTTTCAGAGGAATTTACTTAATCATAACTCTTTTAACTAAATTAACTATGCAGTTGCATAATTACAGTGTAGCAGACCTAGTTCAATCACAGCATCTAAAATCAGTACTGCTGAAAGCATAAATCTGATACAGTTTCAAGACACTTCCTATTTACTAGTCAAAAATCAAGTGAGAAAACCACAGTTGTTTTGGGCTCAGTAAACAGCCAAACAGCCCTGAAGAAATGGTTGTTGACTCTACCAGGAAGTGAACAGAAGGACAAAATTCAGCAACTCAGAAGTGCACACATTTTCACCAAGTAACATCATTAGCTAGTGTTATTTCAGAAATGAGTTTCCATAAACACACCCCAGAATAGATTTTTCTGCCTCAAGAGGCTAATGTACTGACATGAGCAAGTATTTTCCATTTCGTTCTCTTTACCGTTGCATTGGTGCTCATCTCACCAGTGATGGGAGAAAGAAAATCCACAATAAAAAAGCCTGTGCTTTGAAAAAATTATTAATAAAAATGCCAGATTATTTAGGAGATTATTTAGGAGAGACGAATGAGTTGCACAGTCAGAAACAGCTTCACTCAACATTACTGGAGACAGAAAAAGATGTAATGTCTCTAACGAAAATTCCCATGCTCTCATTTCAGGACTATGACTGCAACTCAGTAGAGCTTTGGATCACACTCGGTCAAAACTACCTTTGGCAGTGATGCAGCCTCTCATCACCATTCACATCCCACTTACCACATGCAGAGTTTTGCGTGTTTCTTACCATTTACAGTCCATTACCACTACATTGTCACATTTGCATTGCTCAATACTTAATACTCTCAACTGAATTATTTGTGGGGTGCTCAGACTATTGGACTGACGGCTTCCAAATGCCAGCTCCTGTCATTTCTCTGCAATACCCTTTCACATGTGGGGCTCTAAGCTGGTCTGAGACCTTCTTTTGCCTCTATGTTAATAACTATTCATCTAAAAATGGAATTAGAGAGCCTAGTGTACCACTGACCCGTGATTTCTTCTCACTAATAAAGTGCGATGATATTCCCTGGCTTTTTTGGTACTGCAGTTAGCATTGGAAGAGCCATCATAAAGCTAACCCTGTAGAGTATATAAAAAAGTAATGAAACTACTATTGCCTGCTGTCTTGTAGTCCTTAAGCAATTCAACATGAACAAGGGAAGAGGGGTAAAAGAAAGAGCAACGAACTACTTTGCTGTAAATATATGTTAAAATAAGTCCATGGGTCCTACTGACTGAACCAGAAAGGTCTCTGGTGGTTTCTGTACCAGGTATGGTGTCTCTGGAGGAGTTCCTGCTGTTGGCAATACAGAGGGTGTCACTCTCCCATGTGAAACAGAAATTGTTTAGGCTGTTTGCACCGTTCAAAATTCATCAAAAGAGTAATTCAAAATGACATGAAGAATGTGTTTAGGGTTCACAGAATCACAGAATCACCGAATCACAGAATCACAGAATCACAGAATGTTAGGGGCTGGAAGGG
>NW_009734781.1:0-3145 GCF_000703405.1 Apaloderma vittatum | reverse complement strand
TCCCCTTCTAATACACCCCAGGATGCCATTGGCCTTCTTGGCCACGAGGGCACATTGCTGGCTCATGGCCATCCTGCTGTCCACCAGAACCCCCAGGCCCCTTTCCCCTACACTGCTCTCCAGCAGGTCAGACCCCAACCTATACTGGCACATGGGGTTATTCATTCCCAAGTGCAAAACTCTCCACTTGCTCTTGTTGAACTTTATAAGATTTCTCCCCGCCCAGCCCTCTAGCCTGTCCATGACTCTCTGACTGGCAGCACAGCCTGCTGGTGTGTCAACCACTCCTCCCAGTTTTGTGTCATTAGCAAACTTGCTGACAATGCTCTCTAATGCCACATCCAGATCATTGATGAATATGTTGAACAGCAGTGGCTGTTAGGTCAAATACTGTTGTGAGTATCAAAGTTAATAACTTTAATTATTAAGTTAATAGTAACATGTGCTCATGCATAACAGCTGGAACAAATGAGGAGTAAGAAAAGGTTTGGTCTGGCCCTGTTCAGCCACGCCAGTCACAATTCAGAAGAACGGCAGAGTAGCACATAAATAAAATTTGCAAATTATGCGATATTGGAAAGAACTGGAAAAACAAAGCTCAGGAAATAACAGGCAAGGAATCCCAGGGTCTTGTCAGGGGCAGGATGGAGTTGCCAATGGATAGGATCATTACTCTCAAGCATTTGAAGCACACAACCGTCAAGAGTAAAATCCCAACTCCCTGAATTTAACAGAAATATTCCCACTAATGAAAGGGAAGCCACAATTTAACCCTGAATATGAAGATTAATTTCCCATTATGCAACGAGGACTAACAAGATAAGGAAAAGAGAATTTGCTTAGGAATTATATCTGGCAAAACTTCCTGCTAGCAACATGTATGAGATGGCATTATGCTCTGCCAAAAGAAATAGTCAAATGTTTAAATGGACTGGAATAAGCACTGGAAAAAAAATACTGTCTTGGTAAATCTTTCCATAGCAACAGATTGACTTAGGAGGTTGAATTATTCCTTTATGTTTCTAAACTTGTTTGACAAACATAAAAGAAAAAAGTTTCTAGAATTTGCTCCTGAGTTCATACATAGGCTCCAAAATAAGTAATATAATTCTCGTATTATTTCAGTTAGTGTACGTAGTACTTGGCACACTGAAAAGCAATCATGTAAATTGAATCACAAAAATTTTTTTTTCAGCCTTCAGATCAGATTTCAAATTCTGAATTGTACAGGTTTTCAAAAATACTGCTGCTAAGCCAAGCAGGCTTGATGCTTCAATTTATTGTTCCCAGCTCCAGCCGACTGAAATCATCATTGCTGTGTACAGAAAAATGTTGTATGCTACATGCTGAAGATCTAGGCATCAGAAGGAAAAAAAGGGACAAATTAGTACTGCTGAAATAAAACTTTTCACAACAGTTTTCTGGAGTAGTCAGGATGGCTGGAAAACACTTGCACAAGAGAAAAAAGAAACCTGTGCTGAGAGGGAAACTGCTTACCAGCATTTCAATGAAAACAATACAATTTGAAAAATAAAAAATAATTTTAAAAAATTAAACAGATTTGAGCAGTATGTCTGTCTCCATTCCACAGAGGATGCTCTGTGAGATATCTCTATTGTCCACCTCTGCTTTACTCCTAGACACACTCTTGCGGATTTTTAAGAGCCATGGCACGTGTTTTAGGGGTGTTAGCCATATGGAGAGTTGTGGCACATGGGTAATTTGGTGGAGGCCAAGGGCTCTGTTGAATACATAACAATGGTCCTTCCATCCCTCTTCCTACTTCCCCTCTCCAATAGATACATCACAAACAACCCCCCCAATAAAGTACAATCACACAAACAACCTGATTGTTCTCACGGAAGTTACATTTTTCTGAAGCTAGGCAGATGGATCTCATTACATACTGTTTTCCACATTTCAAATACTTGCAGCCAAAAAAGTCCATTAATCAAATTAGAAGAAACAAAAATGCTGTCCTGCAAATGTTCATTAGAGTACTCAGCTTCCTGAGGTTTACATAATCTCTCTTTTGCAGTCTGACTAGCATAATATTTTCTTGTAATTCTTGTTTGATGCAGGACTGCACATTGTTAAAAAGGAATATAGTTTTAATCTAAGTAGAAATCTCCTTCCTCAGAAAAGAAAGAAATTCCAAGTCTTGTTGAGGGTGTTTTTCCACTTACAGTGCTGGGCATTTGAGAAGCTCTGTAATTCCTTTGCTATAGCAATTCTGAAAGAATAGAGGTAGAACTGCACCTCCCTACAGGTCTAGTGCAGATTGATTAATTTTGCTGCTTGGATCCAGGATCACAGAATTCAGAGAAGGCACTGAATCAATGTAAAAACCTTTTATCTGCAAACCTAGTTATGTCTAGTATCACAGATGAACTGACATAAGATTTTGTCCTTATTAGATTTTATGTTCACAAATAAGAGCTTGAGACGGCTCCTTTTTAAAATCAGTGACAAACTGATAACCAATGCTTTCTGAGTATTAAGCACACTTAAAAAATCTGTCCTTGAATTTGCAGACTTTTACAATGTCTTGGGTGTGGATCACACCCATGAAGCATTTCCTTCAGCCGTAAGACTTACATGTACCTGAAAACTTGAAGCGCTTTGAAAATTTTTATTATTGTCTCAACTCTTGTTTAACTGAAACCCAGAACTACGGATGATTTTAATGATTAATGGATAAACAAAGAACTCCTGGTGAAAATCAAATACAAAAGGGGAGCACACAAACCATGGAAGCAGGGACTGTTAGCCAGGGGTGATTACAAGGAAGTTGCTCGTGTGATCAGAGATCAGGTTAGAAAAGCTAAGGCCCTGACAGAGTCAAATCTGGCCAGCGATATTAGAAGTAACAGAAAAGGATTTTACAGGTACATAAGAGAAAACAGAAAAATGAGAGAGAATGTGGGGCCTCTCCAGAAGAATACAGGTGACCTGGTTACAAAGGACATGGAAAAGGCTGAAATATTCAACAACTTTTTTGCCTCAGTCTTCACTGGCAATAGCTCAAACCACATCACCCATATCACAGAGGGTGTTGGCTGGGTCTGGGAGAGTGAAGAACCGCCCAGGGTAGGAGCAGATCAGGTCAGGGAACATCTAAAGAACCTGAAGATGCACAAGTCCA
>NW_009734780.1:6132-10162 GCF_000703405.1 Apaloderma vittatum | reverse complement strand
CAAAATCCGGCTGAGCCAACCCAATACAAATCAGGAGGAATTTCCATGTGTTTTATATTAGTTTTTGCAGGACTTTTTTCAGCTGTCATGTTTGTCTGTACAATTAGGACTCTCCTTATAACAGCTGAATGTCCATAGTTAAGCCCATGAACTTTTGACAATGTGGAGACATTTGAAGAATTTACTATTTAAATCCTACCCTTGAACTAATGTTTCATAACTTTTCCATTTACCTACAGGATTCCTGATACACTTGCTGGTCAGGACTGTAAAGGACATTCAGTGCAAAAACTGAAACTTGTGTTTTCCCTACCTTTGTCATGAAAACAGGCACTGAATATTAAGAGAAAAGTAAAATAACCACAAATATGAGAAAACTTGGCCTATGGGCAGTTTTCTCTCTATGGAGGGAAGGATATGCATAGTCACTTTTCTACATGTTTAATATTTATCACAGAAAAAAAAATGTATGTTCTTACTAACAAACTTGATTTAACACAGAAAGGTATGTTCAAAGAGTACAATTTTCTGTCATTAGGGATACTGGCCAACATGGACAACAACAAAAATCTTTCATATCTGTAAGTTCTAAGAAGAAAATTTCTCCAGAGCAAACTCTCACTAGGGATTGAGAGACTGAAGTATTTTGCATTAGTGAGCTGATGCATAAAATACTGCTGAATTCACATTGCAAGGATGAAATCAGAGCAAAAAGACAGTTTTGAAAAAATCCCATAAAGTAATTGGTAAGAATGGTTTAAAATATAGTTCTGTCTCTGCTAGCCAGTATTCTGTGCTGTTTCTTACTGAGTTTCATAAATTATAACATATATACTAACTAATTAATAAAATCCATACACCAAAAAAATGTAATTACACAAAACCACTTTGCCAAGAACAGCTATATAACACCAGGACAATGACTGGTTCCTCTGTAAGGTTACTTTCCTTTGCTATGCAACACATAGATTTGTTCGTATATCTGTTTCGTTGTGTAAAGATTGTTGTTCTGCTGAACATACTGTAAGTGTGGCAGATAGAGCAGCTGAAAAAAAATATGCATAAGGTAACATTCTTTTACTATAAAGCAGCAGTGTACTGGTAAACTTTTCAGGTAAATATTGCAATCATTCCATGTTCTTTGTTCTTATCAAGCAGCATATCAAAATAGTTATTGAATTAACTAAGTAACAGCACCAAAGAACAAATGCAAAGGTAGAAAATGCTGAAGTATTAACATGAAGATGCGGTGTTGAGGGACATGGATTAGTAGTGGACCTGGCATTGATAGGCTAACAGTTGTATTTGATGATTCTAAAGGTCTTTTCTGACTTAAATGATTCTATGACTATTATGTAAAAGCCCACAAATTTCAATGAGACAAAGGCAAAATTGATCTACATACAGCAATATAGGATGGAATTAGGGTGGAAGATGAAGCAAGACTGGGCTATGTTTCCAGGTGAAGTGATAATAAGCAAATAAGAGAGAGAGGACCAATGAGTAAGACCTGAAAGTAAGCTCTGGATAAACATCAAGTGGGACAAATGAAAACTGTTGGTGAGATTGTGTTCATCAGATAGAGAAGTCCATACTTACCTTTGAGCTTTAGTTCAGCACGTTGACCAAATTCTCAGTTTCCCAAGAAACTTTTCTGGCCACGTTATGCTACTTGCAACTGAGTCCGAACCTTTAGTGGTGAACCTGAGCACAATGCAGTCCTTGTTTCCCTCTGCTATGTACCAGAAAAGGTAAGTCCACACACAGCAAGGTTTACTACTTGTCTTGAGGTCAAATTGGAGTAGATTTGTACAGATGATCCTTTAGAGAAACCTCACTAACATGTCAATATGCATTTTTAGGAATTGAAAAAGATTGGGGCTCTAGAGGAGCAAGTGTGAAGAATTTCCCATTTATCTGAACATTAATAATCACAGTAGTATATACAGTTACTTTGTAGCTTTATTCTAAGGTCAGCTGATACAGGATTACAGAGGCAATTACGGTAAATGAAACTGTAGAATATCCCCATGGGGTAGTCTTAAGATACCTCTGCAAGATGCTTTTCCTTCTTTTGTTCTTTTTTCATTCTTTTTTTTTTTATTTATTTCTCCTAACCCTGGAGCTGCCACAGCTAGCAGCTGCTTTCCTTTTGACAATTCGTCACCCCTGAAAAATGTTTGCAAGCACTTTGGATAATTTCCAATTCATTCTTGCAGGAAATGAGGATTTTCTTCCTCACTTGGGATACCTGCTGCTAGGTTTATTCACTAATAAGCATGATAAATGTTTTAGCCTTTGATCAGTGCTAAATTAACAAGTAGACTCCATAGAAAAGAAGTCTTTGAGGCTCAGAGGCTCAAGACAGTGAATGTGTGGGAAATATGATTGATTGTGTTGCTGTGAGAAATTTCCATAAAAAAACTTTTATCACGCTGTTATGTTCTGAACAATTAAATCAAAAGTGAAAGATATGTAGCCTCCAAAGAAGACAAGAGGAAGGAGGAAGCAGACTAAACTTCACAGGACTTTATTTCAACCTATATAGGTTGCTTCTCCTAGAATGTTCTTAAGTTTGTTTTAATTATTTTTTTTCTGTCTTAGTTACTTGGAGGATTATTTTGTCACACTGGTCTTTTTTATCGGAGGCCTACACAACTTTTTTCTTTTCTCATTACACTGAGTCTGGCTAGGATGAAGTTAGTCATTCTCATAGTATCCCATACAGTGTCGTGCTTTAAACTCATGACCAAACCAGTGTTGATAACTCAACAATATTTTAGGTGTTGCTGAACCCTTCTTGTACAGCAGCAATGCTTTATATGTTTTTCATTCCATTTCTCTCAGGATGTAGGCAGGAGGTGGGGAAAAGAAATTTAGTAATAAACTTACCTGTTCAAATTTCATACTATAGTGACTGCAGTATCATAATCACTTATATGAGAAAGCTTTAGCATATCTAGATTTGATACTGATAGCAATTCATTCATCATGGCAGGAGATCTGAGATGAATGGAAAAGAAATCCTGAAAGCAGAAATATAAAGGCAACCTCAGGCTGAAATTTTCAGAAAGTATCATCCACTCTTCTACAGGGTGTGGCAATGTCCTCAGAGGGTGTTGAATTAATCTTCTTGGAAGACAACACCCTTCCTATCAAAGATACAGACAGAAATCATAGAATCATAGAATGTGTTGGGCTGGAAGGCCCCTTTAAAGGTCGTCTAGTCTAACCCTCCTGCAGTCAACAGAGATGTCTGAAACTAGATCAGGTTGCTCAGAGCCCCATCAAACCCGACCTTGAATGCCTCCAGGGATGGAGCCTCCACTGCCACTCATTGCAAAGAACTTTCTTGAACAATCTAATCTAAATCTACCCTGCTCTAGTTTAAAATCATTGTCCCTCATCCTGTCGCTACACACACTTGTGAACAGTCCCTCACTAGCTTTCCTGTAGGCCCCTTTCAGGTACTGGAAGGCCATTATAAGGTCACAGAATCACAGGGGTTGGAAAGGACCTCGAAAGGTAAACTAATCTAACCCCCCTGCCAGAGCAGGATCACCTACAGTGGATTGCATAGGAACACGTCCAGGCAAGTTTTGAATGTCTCCAGAGAAGGAGACTCCACAACCTCCCTGGGCAGCCTGTGCCAGTGCTCTGTCACCCTCACAGTGAAAAGGTTTTTCCTAAGGTTTTGTGGAACCTCCTGTGTTCCAGCTTGTATCCGTTTCTCCTTGTCCTGTCATTGGACGTCGCTGAAAAGAGCCTGGCTCCATCCTCCTGACACTCCTCCTTGACATATTTATAAACATAAATGAGGTCACCCCTCAACCTCCTCTTCTCCAAGCTAAAGAGACCCAGCTCCTTCAGCCTCTCCTCATAAGGGAGATGTTCCACGCCCTTCATCATCTTTGTAACTCTGCACTGGACTCTCTCAAGCAGTTCCCTGTCCTTCATGAACAGAGGGGCTCAGAACTGAACACAATATTCCAGATGTGGCCTCACCAGGGCAGAGTAGAGGGGCAGGAGG
>NW_009734780.1:0-5715 GCF_000703405.1 Apaloderma vittatum | reverse complement strand
ATACAGGCCTCCAACTAGACTCTGCTGCATTGACCACAAAGACTCTGCCCCATTTACCACAAACTAGAGCCTTCTTTTTTCCAGACCTTTCATCCACTCTCTGTGGGGCTGCCGTCTAGCACATCATCCTTCAGCCTATATTGGTAACAGGGATTGCCCTGACCCAGGTGCAGAACCTTGCACTTTTCCTTGTTGAACCCCATGAAGTTCACATGGGCCCACTTCTCCAGCTTGTCTAGGTCATTCTGGAGGGCATCCCATCCCCCTGGCATGTCGACTGCACCACTCATCTTTGGGTAATCTGCAAACTTGTTGAGGGTGCACTCTATCCCACTGTCTATGTCACTGATGAAGATATTGAAGAGCACTGGTCCCAACACAAACTCCTGAGGGACACCACTAGTCACCTGTCTCCATATGGACAGCAAGCCATTGACCACAACCCTCTGTGTGCAACCATCCAACCAATTCCCTAGCCACTGAACGGTCCAACCATCAATTCTCCAATTTCGAGAGAAGGATGTTGTGGAGTACTGTGTCAATGGCCTTGCAGAAGTTCAGATAGATGACATTCATTCCTCTTCTCTTTTCCACTGACACAGTCACTCCATTGCAGAAAGCCAGAACATCGGTCACGCGGAACTTGCCCTTGGTGAAGCCATGCCAGCTGTCTTGAATCACCTCCTCATCTTCCACGTGCCTCTAGAAGGATCTATTCCATGGTCTTCCCAGGCACAGAGGTGAGGCTGACCAGTCGGTAGTTGACAGGGTCATGGTAACCCACAGCTTCCTATATCACAGAAATATCTGGCTTTCTTTCTTCCTGTGTGTATACAATGCCCCAGTAACCTTGGCATCAGTGCAAGTATTCATAACTTCTCTTTTTTTCCAAACTACCAGCATCTAACATTCCTGTCTTCACTGGAGCTGTTCAATAAGATAACAGTGCAAGGCATAGAACACAGACTGGTTCCACAGACTCATGAGTGAGTACTTCCATTATTTTCACAACACCTTACCACCTCCTTCAACTCATTGGACTAGCATTACAAAGGACCCACCCTAAAACCATACTTCATTATAAATGTCCCTTCCCTTGTGGCCAGCTGTCAGACATTACAGTGAGAGACATCTTGTACAAGGAAATTTTGTGCACCTCTTTGTTCATAATTTCTTCTTGGAATATAAGACTTTCTTGGGAACATTTATTTAGCTTTCTTCCAGTCTTTTTACATCCATGTCCTGTGTTTCAGGTATTTAGTTCTTACTTTGTTATCAAAAAACACAGCTTTTCTTGACTTCACCAGAAAGGTTCAGAGATTTTTAGCAACAGTGTTTAGGTTCAGACTGGTATGACTCTGCTTCATCCATTCTTTTAACTTTCTCATCTTGCAAACAACACATTGTTGCATGGAAAACTCTTTTGTTTCTGCAACAATTTTCTTAGGAAAAAGCAAATATGCTTTTGCACAGGATCTGACTTTATACCTTATTCTTTATATAGGAGCTTTTGGAACTCACAACATGAAAGGTTTTATTGTCCATATTCAGTCGTGGTTTTATGTTGTCTCTGGTAGAGTGAAATGTATTATCCATGGATGTATATGAAAGCACTGGGTTAAGTCTGGGGAATAATTCCTGTTTTCTTCACAGTCTTGTTGGTATTTTGTGCAAGAGATTGTATTATTTTGCCCAAATTTTATTTTTAAAATATGTAAAGATGGGAGGAGAAAAATCATAAGGCATTATTCTTTCTCTCACTCTATGAAAATTTGAGTCCAATACCTCTGTAGAAGTGAGCTAGAGTTTTTCAGTGGAAAAAAAAATCAGTTTTCACAAGAGTGAACCACAGGAACACATTGCTTCAAAGTGAGGTCTGTCAGATCCGCAGCACTGTTGACTCAATATTGAGATGCACTGTTATGAAATGGGAGTGGATATGGAGAGGAAAAAACAGAGACTAGAATCACTAGACTTATATGTTCTTATTTCCTAAAACAACACCGTGTGTGGAGATATACACCATAGGTCAGATATTCAGCAGATAGGTCAATATAATTGCACTGACATGAAGGGAAAGATGCATAGTCAAACTGGAGAAAAATTTAGCAATCTTCAACATTTTTGTGTCTTCAGAAACTCATCATTATACCTGAGAAAGCGCAGCTTCAGCTTTTCTTCCTTCTTCCTTCTGTAAAAATTCGCAAAATAAAGTAGACACATCAGAAAACTTCTTGTCAGTGCAGGAAGCTCTGTATGTTGCCAAGCTGCAGCCTCTAGTCAATTATCTGCTTGTACCCTTCCTTTTCCTCACATAAAAAACCAAACCCATTTATCTGGCATTTTCACACACTTGCTGCACAAGTCACCTTGGTCATGCATATTTTTTCTTTAATTTCATTAAAGCCGTTGAGGTTGCATATATGCAGTTGGATACTGTATTTAAAATTCATGAAAATATATTTCAGCTTCTTTTCATTTCCTAGGATTACATGAATGAAGCTCATTAGTTTGTTGCTGGCAGTCTTTTAAGTTAGCTTCTTAAAAGCTCAAAAAAAATCTCTGGAAGATTTTAAAATAACAACAGTATCAGATCTGACAGAACCTTTTAAATATGTCATCATCCTTTTTTGAATGCAGGGAAGTTATACACTACACAAAATTCAAAATATTCAAAAATAAATAAAAAAAGGATGAAAGTTTTGTTTTCAGCAGACTAGAGATTCTTGGAAGGAGTCATCTTGGCTAAGTGGTAAGATTAATTTATGACTGCTTTAACAGGGAAATCCATAGCAGTGCTATTTGTTCACCTAATTTGTCCCTTTGAAAATTCGTTTTCACTGGTATGTTTTCCTTGGGACAATAAGGATGAGGCCTCCTTGGACTTATATGAGAAAAACAGTTCTACAACACTAGTTGATATAATTTTCAACTGCACAAAGAAAATACATTTCAGTGTCAAGTTTTCAGAAATGGAGCAAGCGACTGAATTTCTTCTTCATTTGTGACCGTCTTCTTCAGATTAACATTTCCCACAGAATCTTGAATCCTTTCAAGTCAATGGGCAAAATGTGACTAACTTCAGGATATTCAGGATTTCTTAAAGAGAGATGATAAATTAGCACTCAAGAGTATATTTTAGTATTTAATAATGAAATAACTAAGTGTTGTTTGGAGCATATGACAACATTGATGTATTGAAACTAATGAATAATTTATAGAATGGACCATGAAGCCGCGACTTTAGCTGGAGCCATAGTTATAGCCAGACTGCAGTTTTAGCCGGTATGTAGGAGACTTAATATGCTTGAACAAGCAGAATCAATGGGAGAACGGAGGTGTGAGACACGGGTATTCTAGAAGACGAAGCTTATCCCCAAGGACAGGGTGCTCTTACATTCAAAGACAGAATGTCCCAGGACTCCCACATGCCATTAAGATATGCAAAACAAGCCTAGGTAAGCCTTGGGGGTCTCTTAGCAAAGACAAGGAGTTAACTGAATGGAGCCCATCAAAAGGACACCCCAATGAAAACTGCCATGATGAAGTAAAATGACTACCAAAGATCACTGACGACCACCAAAAGACTATATTGCATATGCAGGAGTGGGCAGCAACATATGTTAATGAGTTCTTGGGAATTGCACGAATATGTATATCTAAATCGTATATAAGCTTATGTTTAGCCCTTCATGGGACACATTCTAGGTGGAACCATCCTCGGTGTTCCCAGTGCTGCAATAAAGAATACCTGCTTAACAGACATCAAGGCTATTAAATTTTGATTCCAGCCTTTTTACAGCATCAATCTCTTTTCCTCCACTGTTCAAATAAATATTTTATTTTTAATGCTGAAATATTTTCAACATAAAGGACTTAAATATCTTTTTTTATGAGGTGTCACAGCTATGTGTTCTGCTCCTTTAGAAAGAGTTATACTCAGAATTTGAAGGAACAAAATAAATGGTCTGTTTATCGAACTGAAGTATAGAGAAAAGAAGGAGACGTGGCCACGGTCTCTTCTGTGTTTGTTTTATGAGGAAGGTCTAGCTGAGGCTCATAACTAAAAGCAAGGATGTCAGCTTGCACCTCTCAGCTCAGAATGGGAATATCGTAAGAATGATACTGAAATCCAAGAGATGGGGTCATTTTAACACAAACTTCCCTTCATCTCTTTTCAATGACGAGTTCAGGCATATATCGGTGCAGCCTGGTTTTATTAAGTTGATAGTTTCATATGAATCCTGCTTTTGCCAAACATTTTACTTAGAGACTCTATACAGTAAAAAATAATGCATAGAAATTTACATTCTTCTATGTGCAGCCTTCTACAATTTCCGAAGTTGATATAAAGTTTCAGGAGTTAATATTTCTCACTTTGGGAGGAGAGAAGAATCATCTTCTGCCTCACAGTTCCAACCTACGATATAAAGTTCTGAAAAATGTATCATCCAAAGTCTAAGGTATTTCTGACAAACATGTACAATACAGATTTTTTCAGATGCTAAAAGTTAGGCAAAATTTTGGTAGTATTTTTCATAGAAACAGCAAAAATTCCTGTCCCAAAGCAAAGGACATCCATTGCTCAAAATGCGGTTCAAGCCGAACTACGTGGTCTCCAGCTTAATCCTCCCCCCACTCCCACTTCCACAGTGATGTGAAGGGAGACAATTTTACTAAAATGGCTCAAGGGTTTGAGATTAAGGACAGGGAGGGTAGTAATTTACCGTTTAAAATGATGGGTAAGAACCAGAGCAACTCAGGGAGAAAAAACAGATTTAATTCACCACCACCACCAGCTGCAAAGTAGGATAGTGAGAGGAGTACATCAATAAATAGGACTTGATCTTAAATACCCCTTGCCACCCTACACCCCTTTCTTCTTCCTGGCTACCTCCTTTCCCCATCAGTATGGGGTGGGGAGGGTGTGTATGTGTGCAGTCCATCTGGCCATTACTCATTGTCCATGGCAGCTCCTCCTTGAGAAAGAGGGCTCCTCGCAGTCTCTCCTTCAAACTGCATGGTGCTCACCTCACAGGAAGCAATTCTCTTCCTCCTCTTGAGTCCATCGAGGCCATGGTTTGCTTTGGGCACATCACTCATTGACACTTAGTCACTTTCCACTCTTGCATGGGGCTCTGCACTTACTGACTCATCCTGGACGTTCTCACTGTCATTAGTCCCCTCAGCTGGCAGGCAGTCATCTTCTTGTCATCTGAGCCACCATGGGCTTCAGGGCAAGGTCCTGTGGCAGCCTTCTCCTTTTCCTCCCTTCTTCTCCCTCTCTCTTCTCAGGGACTTTTCCCCCTCTCTTTCTTCTCAGAGTGATGTTCCTTTGTTCTCCTTTCACATCCCCCCTCCTCCAACAGAAGAACTCAACATTAAAGACAGGACTGATCAACATAAGACAAAAACAAAAGAGAAAGAATGCACATTAGGGTTACCTCTTAAATACTTGGATGGCAGAAGCGCTGATTGGCCTGGCCCTGGCCAGATGCAGGTCCAAGTCAGCCTAGGGATGGGGGAGGCTCTCAAAGTTTTGCATCCCCACTTTCAACAAAAAAAACCCATCAGACTCACATTCGACACTAAAGTAATTTTTTTCTGGTAATTTTATTACAGGTGTTATTTTTCTTACAATGAGCTAACTAACTTCGCTATCCCAGCCTTAGAACTCATGCAGCAATCACAAAATCACAGAATGTTAGGGTTTGG
>NW_009734779.1:26481-64150 GCF_000703405.1 Apaloderma vittatum | reverse complement strand
ATCCCATCCGGCCCCATAGACTTATGAGACTAACGCAGAAGATGAGGTTTACTTTGATAAGTGACGTATTTCTATTGACACAAAATGTCTGTAGCCTCTAAATCAAGTCATAGACGTGCCCTTACAGCCACTATTGCAGCACCAGACCCTGCACGCTCAGAAGACAGCTGGAATCAGTTACTGGCAGGAAAGGTTTTACAAGTTTCTGAGGAATTTTAAAATCATTCTAGACTGTATTAGGTCCAAATCCAAAGGTCTTAAAATGAGATAGGTGTAGAGACTGAAAAATGTAAATTCAAGCCTCTCCTTAAATTTATGAGAAGTCATATCCAAGATATTATTTCCCTGTAAGATATGAGTAAATATATGAAAGAACTTGAGCTATAAAGCAGGTAAAAATATATTTGCATGTTTACAAGGTCAGATATTGAGCTAGTATAAATCAGCTCAAAGTCAGTGGAATTACAACAGAGCATCCAAGCATTGTAATAAATGCAACTAAATGACAAAACTGAATTTTTGCGAAGATGTATTTCATGATACTACATAATGTTTCTTTTTTGCATATTGTGTAAATCTATTTTTATTGCTTTATTAGATATCTCTGAACAAGGACAGAAAGTGTAAGCTACGTATTAAGAAAATGCTGATATAAACACTATGGCTTGCTAAGTGCTGCAAAAACATTACATGTTGGATTGAGTAAAAGTGGCAAGTCTGGTGGTCATAAAGTTATCTTAGGAAATGAAACTAAACATCTTTTCTTCTGCTGAAGAATGCCTACAGAAATATTCATCATCTTGAACCGTGTGGTGAAAAATGAGTAACAGTATGCAAAATTATTTTCATTCTGTCACGGAATTCCTGGCCAAAATAGGTACCACACAGGACGGAGAACTACATTTTTATCTGATAATGTGAGCGATTATTATAGCTTGTGGGCTTCAGGCTGATGGAAGGAAGATTTAAATGTTCAATGGACCATATCACTTTGTGACTCCTATTCAAAGCCTCACTGAAGCAAATAATAACAATTTGCATATATTCATCTACATTTTCAGAGCACTTTCTAAAGATGGGTGCTGTTCTGCCCACTTGCAGATGGGCAGCAGTGAACAGCACCATCTTGAAATAGGCTCAATGCTTCCTCTCAACTACCAAGGGGTCCTTTCAAAGGAAAATGAAGGAAGCAAAGAGAGCATCTGAATTTACAGCTTATGAAAGAGACCGGTTAAATGTGAAGCAAGGGTTTTTTAAAAAACGTTAAGATATTTGAAAATGTTTGAAAACTTGAAATAACCTTTCTTTTTTGAAGCTGACCAATTTTTATTTTAACACTTGTTATTAATGGCAGGTCTAAATATCTCCAAGTTGAACATAAAATACATGGGAGTGTGGCACATTGTTCTATTTAATCCAAGTTTCAGTAAAGCATGTTCTTGCTTTCTTATAAAAGAAATTCTGAAAAATTTACTTCTACAATTGGGTTTTAAGTAGCAATCAGTAAGCCCTCTCCAGACCCCTCCCAAATGCTTTGATCTGCTATACTGGCAAATTACTGCATTAATTTCCCCAAACAAATTCTGCTCTTGGCAGAATTCTTGCCATGTGTTAGAATACAACAGGGTAAAAATCACTGTTAAGAGACAACACATGACTGTCCAGATATTGTAAATATGACATTTTGCATTAATGTCATGTTACATCAAGAAGATCAAGATTAAGATCAAGTAAGAATTACGGGAGGATAAACCAGGTCTCTTGATTCAACCGTAAGCTAAATCCTCTATGACAAAACTTATTCTTGTGAGTTCTGATGAAAAAAGATGGTGCAATGCAATTGTATAGTATAACAACGAAATGCTTATGTCTTCTTCTTAGAGGTCCTATTCAACTGCAGGTGGTTACAGAAAAAAAGATTACATTAAAAATTAAATTGTGCAAATAGACTAAAATTTAAACCATGTCTATTTTCCACCAGACTTTTCTTGTAAGAGCTATATTTGTCTCTCATTTCAAATAGCATAAAGACCTGATCTAAAGAATCTGTCAGTTCTGCTGAACTCAGTGGGCTCTGCATCATGACGTTGGGTAAATGCAGCTCTTGTCATGTCAGTGGAGATATTTTTTGTGACTGGCCAATTAGTCTCCCATGGAGACAGAGCAATATAAATTAGTGGAAGATTGTATGCGCAGGGCACAGTGAGATGTCCCTGGTAAAATTAAACAATACAGATAAAAATGTGTGAAAACAGTGAGACAAAAGTAATGCGATCAATAAGCAATAGCCATGCAAATGAGAGAACTGCGTGGAACTGTGGTGCAAAAATCATAAGAAAAAAGATCGGGTGCCTCAAACAGCATGTTTTTAATTTCCTGCTGTCTGCCTCTAGAGAGAAAAGGTGTTAGTTATGGAATAGGAAAAAAACATATAGAAGAAAATCCATTTGCAACTTGGATGCTTTGACAATTTTGGATCATGCATGCAAAACATTCAACCATTCTTTTATTAGATGACAGCAAGTGAAGTTCATGCAGTTTCAGACAAAAGATTTCTGAACTAGGTACTTGTTTCCTTCACACAATATCATAGTTTTAAGCATTTCAGCTGTTCGCCTGAAAAGAGAAACTGTGTCATTTTAGTTTTCTTTAAATTCTGCTCCTCATGAGAAACTAAACATGCCTTTCATGACTGTCTGAATATAGACGACCTCATCTACTGTGAGCCTGACTGACTGGTTTTCCAAAAAGGACACCCTTAGGTAGGAAAGAAAGGAGACAAAAATGATGCACCGAGAAAATGCTGCTCAGAAGTCTGCTATAAAGTGTTTCTACAAAGCTCCATAGGAAAAAGAAGAAAGTGACCCAAAATTTAAACATGCACAGAAGAGCTGAGGGAGAAGGCAGCTTGTACAGCCTTTAAAAAGTTTGCTTAATATTGAGCTGAACTCAACAGTTCATAGGAACAAAGAGAATATACAGAGCATCACATAGTACTAATGGTGGTGGCATGCAGACACCAAAATTGTCAAAATTTGCAACCTGCATAATACCTTTGGTTGAATTGCTCCAACGGTTACCTTCAGAATAATGGGATAAAGTCAACAGATTGACGCATGAACCGCCTGCACCAGATCCAAAAACAGTTATTCTTAATGGGTCACCACCAAAGAACCCAATATTTTCACTAGTCCATCGCAAAGCTTGAATTAGATCAAGGAGGCCATAGTTTCCTTTTGCTGCTTGATCTCCAGTGCTCAAAAATCCTGTGAATGCAAATAAAAAAAAAAGATAGGGTTAGCAAGTGCTCTTCTGAGTAATCCTGTTGCCATCTTCTAAGTAAGATTTCAAAAACATATGCCATTAAATATTATGCAACTATGTAATTTTCTATATTCACCAGACAACAATTTGCCATTTTGCATTTTTCCTGAAACAAGTGACTTGGTATTCGCTCTTTTGGCCATGATACCTTAATATAGGGAAGACGAGACGCGTCCCAGGCAAAATACGTATCTAAGTCTTAACAGGTCGCAACATATTACTCCCAAAGACTTCACGTTGATTGCACTAAGTTTAAGAGTATAGGTTTAGCAAACAGATACGGTGCAGTCATTTTGTAAATGATTTGGTCACCATTATATTGCATTTCTGTACTTAGAGGCAGCCACGAGCTTTGCGCATGCCTGAGAGACAACCTCTCTGTAGACTCTGTTTAGTTATGTCCTGGCAACATGCTATCTTTTCCCTTTTCTCCTCCTAAAAAGGCAAATTATGTCACAGGACAAGTCGAGCTGAGTGATGTGAACCACTCTCAGCTCCCTGAGCTCCATCTCATAGTCATTAACCCGTGTTAATTGAATCTACATTAAATGGATAAAGAGAATTTAATCTGTTTCCATGACACCTTAACATCAAAAAGATAAGAGCTCGGGGGTAGCCTGGAGAGCACAAGAATTGTTCCCTTTTATTCATACTGGAAGAAAAATGGCAGAACATGTCAGGTGCGGGAACGACTGTTTTATGCTTTACTCCCACTAGTACCCTGGTATTTAGTGTTGCTGTTACTCTTGTCATTAGAATCTACTGGCTCTAAAAGGTGGACAATAAAAGCTTTGAAGAAAGTCTGTTGATAAAATACATTGCTTTGCTTTTGGCTCCCATTTGTTGACATGTCCAGTTTCCTGAGCTTAATGAACAAATGTTTAAATAACACCAGCATTATGAAGTAGCCCAGCACTTCCATTTGCATATCAAACTGATTTAATGCTCACTAAATCAACAGTGTAACTGTTTTTCAGTTTCATGCTTTGCAGAAAAATGCAACCATTACAACAATTATTTCCACATTAATTAGATATTAGTAGATCTAGTCTCGTCAAAGTTCTACATATTTAACTCTCTTGAGTGCAGACAGCCTACTCAAAAGGAGTTTACAGTAGCTTTTCAGACAAATGGCTCTCAAAGGAGTCCTACTGTTTCATTATGACAATAAAAGCAGCTTTTGAGACATTTCTCAGCAGACGGACGTGCTTGTGTGTCCATATATAAAGTAAGGATTTAACAAGAATACAGATAGGTGCGTGCACATGCCTATATTTATGCACAATGAACGTGACATTTGTTACTTCATTATTCTTCTGGTTTGACTTCAAATGGCAAGCTTACATTTGGTATTCTGCCGTATGTGTAGATATTTATACCAACAGACCTTCTTTTCTGTAAACTGCGCTGGAAGCTAATTGGCCTCGCTGCCTCTGTAGTTGAGCCCTGCTCCGCTTAGGGCGAGCAGCTTTGTTTGTGTAGGTCAATCCTGATTTTTGTTACCATGGAGAGGGAACAGGAAAGTGGCATAAGGTGCCAGGCCAGCAATTTTCCCACTTCCAGACCTAATGTACCAAGTCTAATGGGCATACTTCATTCACTGTAGCCGTAGTAAATTGTTGCTCTGCTACTCAACTTTAAAATAACCACCATTCTGCAACTCAAATCTGCCACATTTGCTACTTAACTGCATAAAAAAGCAAAGTAGCATCACTGCCACAGAAGAAAATACCACCTTGATATTCAAGGAAAATGCAGAATGGAAGTCATAAGTACAATTAATTCATTTTCCTTTTATTATTACTGCTCACTACCGAGTTGGCGAAAATATGATGGCATCTTACTCTGCTTCACCCTCTTTCATTTTCTTCTGGGTAGCCAGAGGGGCTGGTATGCCTCTGTCAAAGGATGGCCCCAGTGTAAGCCTTCCTGCACAGAAGCGTTCATCCCTGCCTTCTTGCTCTAGTAAAACATTGCCTCCCATAAATAGTTTTTAAGGACACCGAGAGATGATGTCCTGGAATCTATGATAGCAAATCTAATGAAAGCTTCCTAACCAGTCTCACTGCCTCTGTCAACCTGCCTGGACTTGAGGGATGGTACCAGTGACAGTAACAAAATTAAAATGTATGAATTTATGGGAACTACGGGATCCTGTAGCTGCGCACGCTGGGGAAGTCTTCCCCTTTCTTTGCGTGAGTGTACGACTGAGGAAAATCAGCAACAGATCAGTTCATCACATCAAGCACATAAGTGACTGCGCCAATTAGAGGAACAATGAGTGCAGTTACCAAAATTGTGCCCTAAACAAAGCCCTCTTTGCTGTTTTTTCCCTTTCCCTGGCTTGCAGATTCCCTGAGCCTTGACAGGATCTGCTCTCAGCAGAGCCGCAGCATTGGTTCAAAAAGATCCTGTAGATTTCTCAAAGTGATCCCAAGGCATTTATTAGGAAAATGAACGGTAGGGTTATAGCTGGGATACAGTGATCACCCTGAAGGAAAACAAATGTTAACACTTAAACTGAAAAAGTTGTTTTCTATACTCTGTATAATACGCAGCAAAGTTGAAAGCAATTATAGCTTTGCCTGGAAAAGCAACAGATTAAAATTACAGGTAAAGGCTTAGAGCAATCCCCTGCTGTTAAATGGGTTCACATCGAGCCCCGAAGCTTGATGGAGAAATGAGAAATCCTAAGGAAACTACAAATATACTATTTTAAAAGAATCTCAGCAAAAAAAAGTTCTTAAAAAGAGAGCAAAAGAGGAAATGCGTCCTGATGCCGACAACGGAGATCAGGAACCTCGTGTTCAGTTCAGGAGACGTGCCAGAAGGGGGAGCTTTCAGTTTATTTAAAAAAAAAAAAAAAAAGTATTAGTAATATCCTCCTCATTCATCTATATTAAACAAATTATGACTTGTGTCCAGAGCAACAGCTCTGATGCAAAAGAAATATCTCACGCCTCCTCAGCAAGAATCACATTGGCTGACTTCCATATCTACGTAAGATGGATGATTATTGATGTTGACTTTCA
The DNA here is from genome assembly GCF_000703405.1 of Apaloderma vittatum. NCBI lineage: Eukaryota > Metazoa > Chordata > Aves > Trogoniformes > Trogonidae > Apaloderma > Apaloderma vittatum. The sequence continues at coordinate 57,794 of NW_009734779.1, read as the reverse complement.
TGACATGAAACATTTCTATCTCATTTTTCAGAACCATAAGAAGCCTGTTAATATCTCCACCTGTTCATGCCTTTTTTCCTGTCTGCAGTAGTATCAGCATGGCTTAGAAGCAGTCAGAATGTCACAAAATCAGAGATAGAACTGATAAAGCAGATGAGGTTTTTCTTTCCAGTTTGCGGTAGGGTCTTTTGTGGTGGTGTTTTATTTTTTTCTTTTTCTCTAGCAAGAAGTGTCTCAATACAGATAAACTCATCTAACTAAACACCCGTAGAGAAATGCTTTAACACACAGCAGCATACCCAGTCTGTAGATGCAAGTACTTATTCCTATTTTTCACTTAGATAAAATAGAGATTGCAACAGTATGTTTTGTCTTTATCCCAAGAGGAGTTTTCAGTATGTAATTAATATAGATAACATACATTTTTATGCATTTCTGCGACATGATCATAAAACTATCTGGATACTAAGCTAACAATTTTCAGTCACAGAGGGGAACCTGCTCAGGCTGAAAAGGGCTTATGTGTCTGTTTTTAAACTGTTATCAGCTAGTCTACTAAAATACATTATGCTTTTCTGCAAATGCTGTTTTAATATTATCCTTAGACTGTCATCTCACCAAGAATGCTACCACCTTTTTCTCCTGTAAAAAAAGTGAAGTAAATTATTCCTTATTTTAGTTATTCCAGAAAGACATTTGCACCACCTTATTTTTGCATTATTCTCTGAAAAGGTCAGATTGAGCTAATTTTGTTCCATAATTAAGTCCTTCTACTGGAAATTTTCCAATAATAAGCTGAACAATTGCTATTTTATATTCTGAGTGGAGAGGTTATCTCTTCTTTTATCTCCTCCACAGGAGAAGACTGTAATAGAATTATGGAAGTGAGGATGTGGTCTTTTGTGAGTTTAAGAAGGAGATTTATTAAGCTCGTTTGGACCATTTCTCTGTAACATGTCTGTTAGACAAATAGGCAGAGTATGCCACAACCAAGCCCTGTATTTTGTGTTAAGACAAATTTTAATGCTTTATAGGCTTATCTGCCTGGGGGCTGATTTAGGGGGCCGGTTAGCTCAGTCAGTTGAGCATGGCGCTAACAATGCTAAGGTCGCAGGTTCGATTCCCGTTCGTTCCCCATGTGTTGCCTGATCTAGTCGACAGGTGGCGTCCCTGGTGGCGCAGGGAGGCTGGATTAAAATGATCTCTAAGGTCCCTTCCAGCTTAGGCCTTTCTATGATTTCTGCTTGCCATTCAGATAAATCTTTTTCTAATACGATTATAGCATTTTTGAAGAGTGAATAAGATAATAGAGTTGAGAAACTTAAAATATTTTCTTGAAAACATCAGTAGATTAAATTATTTTAAGTTCTGGCTTAATCTGAATATTCAAATTAATGCAGAGGGGAAGGCCAAGACGGAATTTTTCCTGAGGTAAGGGACTGCCACAACCTGATCATGCAGTAAAAGACTAAGTGCAGGCTAGTGGGTACAAAAGTGCCATTTCACATCACAAAGAACCAAACCCTTCCTCTGATGAGTTCTGTCCATATAAGTGCTTCATAACTCAGCAGCCTTTGTAGCTGCATGAAAGTAAGGGGCAGAATGTCTTGTTGGACAAAAAATTAAAATATCTGCCTGCAAGAAAATACACAGCTACAAATGCTGCTCTAAAAATAAAACAAGAGAGCTTATAAAAACTGGTTTGGCATGCTTAAAGGTTCTTTCTCAAAGAGCTGTGTTACTGAAAGCAGTAACACTTAAGACTTTAATATTACCCACCTGCTTAGGCATGTGTTATAATAATTTAGCTATGTTTCCAGTTACAATTCCCTATGCAGTCAAATGTCATCTTTTATTTTGTTAAAATCAGATGTTAAATTGTACAAGTATAAATGCATCAATGCGTAGTGGAAGAATACAGGACACATTCCGAGGGAAGAATTTATATTCTCTCTGGATTGCATGTCCCTTGGTTAGGACTTTAGTTTGACACCCTCCATTAATATTGAATGATAATTGCCATGTACGAAAAATTTCAGTTGCCCTTTAAACTATACCTACTCAGTTAGAAATGTGAGCAAGATAAGCAAATTTTAAGCAATATGGTTAAACTTAAAGAGCACATTTGTTTTCATCTTGGACATCTCCCTTGAATTTGCATCCGCTAACTAATCTGAATGAATTACGTGGGCAGCAGCGCTGTGAACGTTAATGTATATGTGATATTCATGAAGCAGAGGATACTGTTCTCGCTTTGCTGACCAGCACATCCTAATATTAATAGCACATTTTAGTAATGGGTAAGGGGTAAGGTGACTAAAAAGACTGGGAGCTCCCATAAAGAAGATATACGAGAATATAAACTATTCAGTACAAGAAAAATATTCCTTTGTAGACATCCGCTCTAGAATCAGATAAACAAGTCTTCTGAAAATGCTGCTCAATCAGGAGTTTGATATCAAATTCATTTAATATACAAAAAAGTAACTGCAACATTAGCAAAGTACATGACTGTTTCTGTAGCTTTCTGCCACATATATATTACTAATCAGATTAATGATTTCAGAAGGGCTAGATTTTAGTTTAACTCCATGAAATGTGCAAAGTATCATGTTATGTCATTATGTTTTCCTGGCTGATTAGGGTATGTGAGACACAGCATTTTTATACAGATTTTATTTCAGTTTTCTGTATAGAAAATAATATGTCAGAATCTTTGCACATGGGCACACTGTACTTTAAAGCAATTAGAAGACAAATATTCTGTTGCAAAATATTTGTCAACAGATGGATGGGGCTCTGAGTAACTTGATCTAGTTGAAGAGGTCCCTGCTCTTTGCAGTGGGCTTGCAGTAGATCACCGTTAAAGGTGCCTTCCAATCCAAACTATTCTAGCATTCTATACATCACATGCATATATTTGCAGACTATTCACTTTTCACTTAGTAAGGATATGTGACTTACTTGTATTTTCTGATGTCATACCATAAAGTTTATACATTAAGGGGAACTATCTGCCATACAAACCGGCTGCACTGTTTTTTTTTTCTCAGTGTTAAGCTTGTATTTTTGCAGTGATTAAATTGTAACTACCAAAAGAGTTGAATGTGGCATACAACACTGGTCAAAGTGATAGGAGGGACCAAGAAGAGTTCTGATATGAGGCCGGTTTAATTGCAAATCACAGAATCATAGAATCGTAGAACAATTCAGGTTGGAAAAGATCCTTGGGATTATCAAGTCCAACCATTGACCCTACGCTACAAGATCACTCCTAAACCATATCACCCAACACCCCATCTAAACGGCACTTGAACACATCCAGGGATGGCGACTCAACCACCTCCCTAAGCAGTCTGTTCCAGGGTCTGACCACTCCTTCCGTGAAGAATTTCTTCCTAATGTCCAGCCTAAGCCTGCCCTGTTGCAACTTGCAACCATTCCCCCTGGTTCTGTCCCTAATGACCTGTGAGAAGAGACCAGCACAACCTCTCTACAATGTCCTTTCAAGTAATTGTAGAGCATGATGAGATCCCCCCTCAGCCTCCTCTTCGTCAAACAAATGGTTTAGAGCTGGGGAATTTGTGGGTTTCTTTAAACAAAGATTCTCCTATGGAATGAAAATCCATCCATTCAATATGGCAGGACAATATGGTTGACTTAAAGAGAACGTCTCAGAAGTTTTTTGTCCGTAGTTGTTCCCATTGGACAATGTCTCATTCACATAAACTTAGTCATTCAGTAAAATACTAGGAAACAGCTCAACATTTTAACTGTCTTACTGTAAGAACAGCACCTCAGGGTTAAGTGTATGAACAATAAACCATAGTTTAAGTAACGCAAAAGAGTTGCAGTAATGTATTACCCTACCAAACTCTAAAATATTGCAACTATGAGGTGGAATGGCTAAAAAATACCAACAGTACCCAACTTCACTGGCCTGTGCTACTGCCCCAGCAGTCAGCCTTGGAATTGCCCCTTCATTGCACCAGCGTAAACAATTTACAGAATGAAATCACTAAATACAAGAACTTCTAATTATATCCTTTGGCATTTTGAAAGTACACGTGGAGAAAAGTGTGCCATGATGCATAAACTCCGATGTGTTTTTTCATGCTCCTCCTAGAGTACCAAATCCTTTGAACTAATATTAATGAAGTGGACGGAGCCTACAAAAGAGCTGGCTTTTTCCTTGTGGCTCTTTGAAACATGGGAAGTTTTCACTTCCTTGCACTTGGCTTAATTTATTCTCCCGTGAGAGGCTAAACCAACTGAACACTGCAAGTCACAAACTGAACACCCTTACAGCTGTTTCAGTCTGGCATGTGTCACCTGCCAGCACCAATGGATTATAGCAAACTTCTAGTGCGGGGAGGATTACCATAGAGCAAAGTGGCTCACACGCGAGCACATTACTTCCTTATCAAAGATAAGGACTTCACTGGGTGCAACTCAGCCCCAAAGTAGGCTAACCCTTCTGTCTTTTTCAGAAAAACACAAGTTCTCTTTCACAGGCTATATCAAAGTCCTTTAAATGTCAAAAAAAATCTGGATGAAGACAGATTTTTTTCCTATCCTGGAAAGATTATCCTCAACCTTACAGAAGGAAGGAAGAAAGATGCTTAGATTTACTGTGATATTCTTGTCAAGTATGTCATTGATGCTGAAACAGTCTGAGATTATAATTTCTAGCATTCTCTGAAGGCTGTGAGAAGAGGGTGACTTTCTTCGCCTTTAAAGTTTCAGACGATAAAACTCTGAGAGTGCTTTCCAAAGCTCCAGCTGGCTTTTTTTCATGCGGTCAATAGTTATTTTCCATTCTGCCCCGTCTGTCATGTCAGAACTGTTACAGGCAGCTTTTCAAATTCCGGGTATTCTCAATGTCCGAGACATTTATGTACCAGTCCCTGTGACAATCCCATGCTTTCACATGGGGTCACAGGGTGGGACAGGCCCACACCATGAAGCAGGTCAACGTTTGCTTGTAAAGCATCAAGCTGGCTGGTTTCTCTGCCTGCAGCACGGCACGGTCTTGTTTCTGTCCACCTCTCCCAGCCCACACAGCAAGCGTGATCGGTTGGCGGGTTGCAGCTCGCGCGGTGCGTGGCAGGCCTGCCAGAAGCGGGGCAATGGTGAGAATACAAAAAGTCAGACGTCTGTTACAGCACTGTCAGCTGTGGAGACAAGCTGCACAGAAGCAATTCTCTGAGCCCATGCGGTAGAGGTGGTGTCGGGGTGGGAAGCGTGAAGTGATGCTGTGCTCCGCTGGCAGCTCCTGCAGCCAACCCATGGGTTCAGTGCTGGGAGCACGGATAAAAAGGGCTTCGGGTGCCCTCTGCTTGTCAGACCTCTACTCTTAACTATGACATAGTCAGTCCCAAACCCAAGAGATCAGCTCTATAGTGGCTTATTCTAGATGATCTTTACTGAAGAGTCAAATGAAAGTCCGATAACAATCTCAGAGGTACTTTGAAAGAGTTATATAAGCAATACGGCTAGTCTACTAGAAGCGAGTTTAATAGTGATTTTTGGATACACAGTAAAAGGAAAAAAGAAAAGGAAGTGGCAAGCCTAGTCCCAGAAATACAGCTGCGGGAACTAATTTTAAGTGGCATATGCTGACACACATAGGAAAGTAGAAGCCTTAAGAACTGATGAATGACACTTGGCATAGCTGGATGCAGAAGGTAGCTGGAGTACATTTAATTTGATTGTCTCCTCATCCTCTTGAAAATATGGAAAAAAGATGGGATTTGTTATAGAAAAGAGCAGATATCTATGCATATTTTCACTTTGAAAAAATAAGCAATTCTGCTGCCAGCAGAGAACATCTGCTTAAACGCCTTCCACAAGGTAAAAATCATAGTTGCTAGTACGTGACTGAGTCATGCTCTGGAGTAACACAACTTTTATTTTAAAGTATTTTTAAGTTGCATACAAACTTTTCACATACAACAGTGTCACCAAGTAATAACAATGCTCTTACGATCCACTGTCTTTGAGAACTTTAACAAAAATATAAATAAAATCAAGTATCTAAAAGACAGCATAGGCAAAACCAAGTCTTATAGGATAAAGTGTGGAATAATATAAATCAAACACATACTGATCCTTTCAAATATACTCAGCCAAAGCCCAAATGACAAGAAAAGACTACATGAGAGAACAGAAAAGTCCATAGCCAAAGCCTTTGCTTGACTTTCCTACTTGGCAGAGGAAAGCCATGCCTCAAGGGAGAGATTCTTGTCTTTACCAGGATTGAGTGCACATCTGTTCCAGTCCTACTTACTTCAAGTAGTGCAATATGCAAAATTAAGTAGCCCACAGCACATTGCATCAAATATCTGTCCTTTATTATGGTCTTTCAGCACCCCCATTTTCAGTAGCAAGATCAGAAATGAGGCATTAAGATATGCTAGTCTTTCATGTAATATGCCATAACTTTTAAGTTTAGATGATACAATTAAAGGGAACAGCTCCAAACCTGGAAAACGTTATTGTGGAGAATTAACAAATATCGATGCTCTTAATGTGCAAGGCTTTAAAAATCAAAATTGACCCCATAAAAAAGTCTGCTTTCCATTTTCCTTCAGGATTTGAGCAAATGAGTTCATTATCTCAAGATGGCCCAGATGGTACTTGAAGATGTTTCTACCCAATATATTTGAGAAATTTTTGCTATATAATGAGCTGTGTAATACGTGCAGCTAGTCAGAATTAAACGTAGTTCAGCTTTCAAGAGCATCTTTCAGGTAGCACCTTTTAATTGATTGTTATATGCCAGAGAAAACTTTTTCTAACTTAGGCCTGGAAATCATCTTTGCTTTATAATGGTCACTCTGGTTGTATATTAGTATATGATTTCCGTAGTATTGTGCAGTGTCTCAGAATTTTGAATATGTATGTGGAGGACTGAAAGGATGGGTTTAATTTCACTAGAAGGGAAAATTCATATTTTAGAAAAAAAAAATATCATAATTACGAGTTCCACTGAGAGGGACAGCACCATAAATTTTGATACTTCTTCACAGTGTTGAGATTTGCAATGAGGGTCCAATCAGTGTTAATATATATTCTATGAGCTGATGAAGAGGAAGTCAGAAATCTTCATGTAAAACTGTATATGGAAATCACTAGTTAGAAGCCTAGCAGCTATTTGAAAGTGCAATCTTTCAATCAGAACACAGAAATTATGGTGCTAATTTACCGTGAACTCAAATCTCCTTATTTGAAAATAAATAGAAAAGATTAACCATTGGACCAATTTACCAAGAACTGCGTTCAGTATGTTGTCACTTACATTTTTAAATGAGAACTGGAGGCTTTCTAAAAATGTCACAGTTCAGATAAGATTTAATTTAGGAGAGTTTTATGAACAGTATAATACAGGTAGAGGTCATACCAGATCATTACAAAAATGCCTTCTCACTTTTTGAATATGTGAGTTAACACGTGAGACTGAAATAATGCAGATCTGACTTCTGTAGCTTGATCAGTGCAGACAGACCCTTTAAATGGACTGGGAGTTTGAAGAGGTTTTGAGAAAACCCGAGAATATAGTTTTTCTACAGTCCTTCTCTCTCTCCTCCTCTCCCGTTCCTCTTCCCTTCTCTTTTTGCAAAGCTTAGTCTTATTTAATCAATATCAACATTACTCTTGGAGTTCTGTTCACGTGAATTTATATATGTGTCCACTATGCTCTTTGAAACACACTTGAGGGCACACGATCAATTTATCGCTTGACAAATCCTTGCGAATACCCGGCAATAATTTGACCCCTGTGCTAACAATCTGCCACGCTCCCTACAGATGCTGTGTGGGTGACCAACTCCTTGACCCACCTGTGGCATCGCATCCGCATCTGCTTCCTTGCTGCAATACAATACGCAGCACGGTGATCAGAGATGACATTCTGCTCTGTCCCTTTAGACACCTGGAGGCATGTTTGTCTTACTGAAGAGACTGTATTTGTGGCTATCTTAGCAAGAATAACGTTGGATTTAAAAAAAAAAATAAAAGTAAGTACAAAAAGCAGCAACCTAGTTGCAGTTGGAATTGCCTGAGCAAGATATGTTGGAGCACACCACAACACCACCACAATTATAGCACATCAGGTTATGAATCACGGCTGGCATTTGTGTTTATGATGGCAGAGATGCTGAATCTATTCTTACCCAGAGAAAAGGACTTATCCGACAGTGAGAAAGCTAAGAAATATAGCTGGTGTTCAACTTAACACCTGTGCACCTCCAAAAGTCTGTGGACTACTTCTCGAGGGCCAAAGATCACTAAGGAAAGCAAACCAATTAAGAGCAAACAGAAATGTTCCCTATGACCCTCTGAGTGCCTAGGGAAAACTTCTAGAGCTCTGTAGGAAAAACACGTTGCGAACAGCTACCTTCACACACAGACTTGTGCTAGTGAGACCCTTATGCAGTTTTCATTGCTATTAACTGAACACCAGAAACATTTGTAAGAGCATATATGCCTAGACAGAAGCATCAAATCTAATTTTCTGGTAAATATCTATCAGTTCTGCTAAAACGTGAAGTAACTAAGAATTAGCTGGATCACCATATGCCTGTTCCTTTCTTACACAGTATCCTGCCTCTCCTCGTGCCATTTTTGCTTTCTGCTGTGTCTGAATTTCCTGTTCCATAGGGCAAGATGCTTTATCTCTTTGCAATGATTTTACTGCGCTGCAACACACATTTTTTTGTCTTAAAGGCAAGGAGCCGAAGAAAAGTCACAAATGGGATGAGGGTAGCTGTTACAGAGACAGTAACTGCCATTTATCAAAAAAAAAATGATTGCTATTAAACTATTCCTCCCCAGCAGAATCCTGAGGGAATTGGCCACTGCTGACTGTACAGCTGTTAAACAGAACAGTAAGACATAAAAGATATGTATTAATAAACAAATCATACACACAACTCCTGTGTATCTCTTCAGAGCAGGTTTATAAAATACCTGGTCATATGCATATCCCCTAACTTTTCTAGCAAAAATTTAAATAAATACAAGATGTTAAAAAGTCATCCTTAGTCCAAAGGAAAAGGAAGGAAAAAAAGCCTCAAATCCACCCAAAGTTAATTGAGGCTAGAATCACTGCAGCTCCATCCATTGCAATTTCACATTGGTGCACTTCAATTAAGGCATAATAAGAGTGCAAAGTAATTTATACTTATAGATTAGATGTCAACTGTGAAAAATCACCAACTAACTCAAAGTAGGCTTCTGGAGCACCAGAAGAACAAATGTTGTACTACTGTGAGTTTTGCTTTTCAGTTAGCACCTTGATACTCCAAAAGCAAAGCTAAAATATCTTTTTTTAGAGGTATTAGTAAGAAATGCTTTATAGATGTGGGCACACACAGACACATGCTATCAGCACGTTGATCTTCAGGCTTCACTAAATAAAGTTTCATTCACCAAAAAAGTATGGACACAAAAATGCCTGTACTGTTTCCAATAATGATCTCAAATGTTTATTCAGTTGCTAAAAGGTAACTTTTTAGACTCTGTTTTGCTACAATTAAAGCACTCCTTGAAAGATTGCCTGCTGCAGTCTCGATTAAATGAAGAGCTCTAGTTTTCTGTAAGATGTTGCGTTTCATTCCACTCCGCAATGAGCACCACATGCATTGCCACTACATCATCAGAAAACATGCATATACCCATCTACAGATGGACTGGGCTCATTGCTATCCTAAATCTAACTAATCCTAATGAAGTCAAGAAAATTTGCCAGTTTAAACCAAGCAAGGATGTGATTCCAGGCCCTTAATCTTCTGAGATATGTAAAAGCATGACATTAGTAAGTGCATTAATAGATACTGCATCAAATATACAACGTCAACAAAGTGGCTAAATTAAGTAATATTTAATGTGTAGCAGAAAATAACTGATGTTTCAGATAATTGAGTATGTGAGATGACTGGAAGCTGAAGTAGGATTCTGGAAATCTTTGAAGAGAAAAATGTCTATACATATGACATCCAGCTCCCAATAACCGAGATTGCTCTACACTTAAAGATTTCTGCAACAAATAGAGGGAAAGAAAACCAGAGTCCAGCTGAGGTAAATACACTGCTAAAGATGCTAACTTTGCATTTGCTGCCCCTCCATTTGGTCCACAGCAGGAAGCCAGATATTCAATATTGCCTACTTAGAGAGCATCTCATATCAGCCTCATCCAGCACGGCCAGTTTCAACTTTTTGCTGTAAAAATAAAGAAATCTGGTAAGTAGCAAACTGAGGAAAATAAAAACAACAAAACCTAAATTATTTCATGTTTCTGTCATGTATTTTAAAATCTAACACTTTTTTGAAAGCTACTCTACAATTATAAAGTAATACTTTGATGCAGTACAATTACACGGTCCTTGAGTAGGAGGATTCTTTTATTAGGAGGGTAATATTCTTCTGTTACTCACAACTGGATGAAATTAGGTGTCTTGAAGCTTGTAATACTCACTGACAGCCAAACTGAGAGAAGGAACACGAGTCAGAGGTCACAGGGAACAAATTCTCAGTCCAGATCAAGAACTGAATTTATACAAAATGGTCACGTCTAACAAAACCGTGCTCAGGAGAGGACAAGAATTTCAAGCACTTCTCCAAGGCAGCTAAAAATGTTAAGGCAAAGAGTGGCTCACTCAGAGGCATCAGTCTTCTATTTTGCTGTTACAATTCTTATAGTTTACTACAAATTGAACTAATATACACAGTCTTCACACAGTAAGTAAAGTGATGTTAATTTGTTTTTAATGCTTAACCAAATACTACAGGTTCTAAAGGCACTTTCTTAGCCTCAGATGAGTTGGAAAATCTAATCTGTGCTAATTTTCCCCAAAACAGATGGTGCATGAATTAAACTGTGTAGACCCTTTTAAGCCTCCATTCTCACTAGGTCCCTTTTGGGATAACTAATGTTCATTTCTTAGGGCTCTATTCTCTTGCAGTTATTTCTCTTAAATAACTGAAATGAGCCTCCTTAATTGTATAGGAAGATACACTCAATGGGAGAAAAGTCACAGAATTCAGGCCTTCAAGGGATTATATTACACATGCAAAAATTATCACTAAATCCAGTATTTTTTACAAGGATGGCACAATGGTATCTGTCTTATTTACAATGTCAAAATATTTCATTCCAGTTCAAGAAACATTATTACCTATGAAAAGCAAATAAAGCCAGGACTATGCCAGTAAACTTCAACTGAGTACACTCAATTGTGAAGGCAGACAGTATGAACTCATAGGACTAAAGACCACCTCATCTGAAAACAAGGATTGTAGGCAGTAGGTATTAAAGGTGATTTTAGCTGTTGCTTATTATTGTAAATGGGTTAAAACCTCACCACAGCCCTGGGCTTAACTATGTTAGAGAAGTAGCAAAGGGCATTCTTAGGCTTTGCACAAAGAAAAGGAAGCAACAAGTGGAAAATAAAAGTTGGGGAGGTAAAATAACATGAAAAGAGAATTTATTAAACCAACATGACTCAGAGTTTCTCAGTAGTCTAAAAGGAGCAGACTTCTGCCCATGCTGTTGCAGTGTCATAATCTTTTTTAAGGAAAAAAAAGTAGCCAGTTAGAAGATACCCTGTTCTCATGGAGCTGCTGCACTTCCTTGCACAACATCTGCCATCTCTCTCTCCTCTAAGTCAGACATTCCCATATGGTGTGGAAAAAAGCCCAGTTCCCAAGGTCTACTCTGGTTTCAGTCATGATCTGCTCCTTCAGGGAGCATGCTGAGGGAACAAAATATAAATAGTCTATCAGCGTTCTTCCTTTCTATGACATTTATACATTGTCCTGAATTACTCTGGAATCAAGATGGTTTACAGTATGTTATGTTTTTATCCTCTCCCTGAATAATAAGGTGGCCGTAATACTCAGTTCCTAGGAACAAGTAGATCTAGCACAGAGAGGGGAGTGACACAGCCAAGATCATAGAGGGAAGCTGTGGTGTAAGAGGTAGTTGAACCTGTCTCTGAATGACAAGGCCAGAAACAGGATCTGGTAGACTTAAGCAATGAAATAGCTAGAGAATTACTGTGCCATCACATTCTGATTTTTTGCAGCGACATGCCCACCTTTAAAATTCCGGTGTGAACGTTCTTTTAACACACTGTATAACGTAAGCTGGGTGCTAACTGATGAACTAAATTGGGTTTTAATAGACTTTGCTCAACAACACACCCCAAATGACACATCAGTAATTATCATCAGATCTCAAGCAACATCCTGACAAAGTTACTGAATGTAAAGCGCATCTGCTAGATTGCAACGGATTGCATTCTTGGTACGCTTGAGATTTGTCAGAAAATGTATTTATACTCAACGCTAATTCTGCTGACTCTGAGGATTGTTTCAGTTAACAAAGGCATCTCTGACACTGCAATATAGAATCGTGTCCCATTTCTGGCAGCGTACTGCTAGCAAAATACCAGCTGCTTTCAGTGGAGCATCAGTGTGATACAATGAGTTGATGTGCTGGCTTGATTAATCTTTATATGAATTCTCAGCTTCTAATGTAACGTGCATAACTATACATTTGTAGTAAATGGTGTAGAACATCACTTGATGGTTAAAGTACTTACGGTCTTGTGCTTTACTCATGAGACAGTTACTGAAGAAAGAAGGTTCATCTCTTTTAATTTGTTAACTTCTGAAAAGAGCAGTGATGGGTTGACTGCATCGACTATAGAAAGGAAGAGAGGGCTCCATGACTAGAAGTTTCATTTACTATCACTCTGTATATCACTGCTGTTTTCCTCCATCAGAACAGAAGGCACCACAGGTTTTTTGCTTTTCAATGATCTATCAGTCAAGTTGGATTGTAATTTTTAAATATTAATTTTGATTTCTTTGCTAATTGTCATTTAAAAAACATAGAAAAATCAGACGTTATTTCAGAAAGAAGTAGAATATGTCCTTAAATATTTAGAACGAGTGGCAATAATTTTAAGACAATGCATTTCTTTCTAAGATAGAAACTAGAAGTCCTATTGTTTCCTTCTTTATTCTCAAAAATATATTTCATTGCTCCAACTTTGGAAGACTATTTAATAGCATTACAGAAGACCATTTAAAAGTGTTGCAGTGGCCAGAATAGTGTGCTCGCCTTTGCTGTCAATAAGTCAGTCCCCAGCTAACACAATCCATACGGAGGTAGATCTGATTAAACCTTGAACTGAGTTCTTTTTCCAATATCCTCAATCCTTTCTCAATTATTTAAATATACAGTTTATACCAAGCTTCCCTGTGTCATTAGTTATATGTTAAAAACTAAAGCACAAATATTGATGTCTGCTTCGTTTTAAACCGTTTTTAAATACTGCTGTGCACTGCCCAGCTACTATTTCACAATATGTATACATCATAGTCAACAACTTGTTATATCTCACACTGAAAGTGACTGAACATAAATAATGCTGTGCAAAGTACGAAAAATATTTACTTTAATACTGTATATCACTTCTTGATAGCTTGTTGGGAGCCGGCCATGCAGGAGAGTTTATGCTTCCTTCCAACTTTGTCTTTCTTCCCAGAACTAAGTCAAATAGATATAGAGCACGGAGAAAAGGTGCTATGTACTAAAAAAAGTGCTGAGTAAGAGAATGCTATAGCTGGACTGTCAAAAAATTAGATATAAGAAAAGCAAGCTTGCTTAGACCTCTGTGTAGCACAAGACATCATTATTTGTAACTATACGGCCATTATTTTCATTGGTGCTTTTGCATTCACAGCGTTCTCGGTGGCTTAAAAGCTATTTCTGATAAGCTCGCCGGTATTGTGGGTTGTACCTCAGTTCACAGAGCAAAGGACAACGTCCATGTCTAGGTCACAGTACTGATTGCCTTTGGCTTGTCATTGTTTGGGGGCTTCAGGCTTCTTGCATTTTAAATATGTAAAATGTTAAGCCCCTATCTTGTTCCATGCATAGGAGGAGTTGTAGAACTAGCAAGTTGTTCTCTGCTTTCAAATTGTGAATTTAACTTCTTTATTTATATGTATATATGGATCAATGAGTTTCATTGCTGACAAATAATGACTGGAGAGTTTTTTATACATCACACCCCTATATATCAGATGCCTTTCCCCACCATAGATAGAGGAGGTCCTAGCTAGTTTAAAAAACTGAAGTAATAAGGATCCATGGTTTTACCATATAAATTGGGAGAGATCAGATAATAAGGTAACCAAACTGGGACATAGGAATGAACTTACCTAAGACCTGTATGGCAAAGCCATCCAAAACTGAAATCTTTCTCTGTCCCTTCCTGTGAATTTGCAATGCTTTCAAGAACAGATGATTGTTTTCTGAGGCAGTGAAGTCAGTGAACTTAATCACAGAATCATAGAATCATAGAATGGCCTAGGCTGGAAGGGACCTTAGAGATCATCTAGTCCAACCTCCCTGTCATGGGCAGGGACGCCACCTCTCGACTAGACCTGGCAACACATGGGGACCGAGCGGGAATCGAACTCGCGACCTCGTTGTTGGTCCAATGAAGATATTTCCATTAATTTCATAGACTCTGCATTCGTCATTTAAAACAGGGATTGAACATTGGTACATTTCCTGCTGTTTATTGTTGTTGCAGAAAAATTTTGCATATATGTTTTAAAATCAGCCCCCTGAAGCTATTTATTCCGAAGTGATTAATTGATTGGAGAAGATGCTTATTACAAAATAATGAAAGATTTGCTTCACAGCTCACCTATTGCATCTATTTACTATTTCCAGTAATACAAAGGGCAGAAATGGAAGTATCAGTTATTTCATCACCATATTGGTTACTTTAATCTGTTTTCAAATTAGTAATCACATTACCTTTTGCCTATACTCTTACTATGGAGGGGTGAACAGAATGAACTTTTCACCCCTAGAATCTTTTATATTCAAGGCATTTCATTTCCCACAAGCTAAAGAAAAAATAATTATACAATCTTTGTTCCCAGTGCAGGTACCTAGCAGGTTTTAAATATAATAAATGCATTCTGGCAAAGTTAATGTACCATAAAATCAAGCAGACTGTATCACTCTTTGATACATACACCTGGTAAACCACCACTGAAAATAACAGTAATTTATGCCAACAGATTATTCATCCATAGCAGATCCACCCTCTGTAAGGAAAGGTATTTTGAGACACAAAACCATAATCCCTTCCTCCTGTATGTTTTCTCTCAGTCTATTATTTACCTAGGATGCAGTGTCTGGTTTAAGTCCCGCTTTTAGTCAATTTTATAGCACGACTGAAACACTGGAAGTCAAGTGACTCAATGCAAGGTCACACAATGAATCTGCACCTCCGTGCCAACCGGAGCTCGAACGCAGCCAGCTCCTGCTCCTTTGCCCTAGATCATCCTGCCTCCTCTTTTAAAAGCCTTAGCCTCAGAAAGAAGTTGGGTCTTAGAAATTCTGTTTACGGTCGTTAAGGACGGATTAAGCACCGCTCAGGAGGAGCTGCTGGTGTTTGTGAGCGGGACGGAGAGCAAACTGCCCTTGTAAAACCAACTGAAAGGGCTGCCGGCTTCCTCTTCGTTGTCGCAATTGTACTTATCTTTCATGCTACGAAACAGTGTGGATACCAAGGCCATAAAAAGTTTTATATGGTTGTGCCTGCCGTCTCTTCAAGGTGGGCTGGCAAGGCGAAGGGCTACGGGCAGAAAAATGGAGTAATAAAGTTTAAGTAGTAGTGGGCAATAATATCCATCTGCAGTGCTGCAATGCCGATTAAGAGATTGAAAAAACTCCCTGTGGCTCTAATTGGATTTTCCTGTGCTGTGTACAACCCTTGGGGGCCCTATGCTGATAAAGCCTACTTGTGCTGCCTGTTTATCCTACATGCGTGACACTATATAATGGATTTATCTGTAAAATGTACAAATTCTCATGGTGCTTTGGAGCTCTTGCAATACCCTTTAGAGACCACTGTATATTACTTAGAAAACCACAGTCAAATAGTATCACATGATATAACACTAACGGTCATCTAAATACAACAAAATAGAGGGGGCCGGTTAGCTCAGTGGTTTGAGCAGTGGTGCTGACAACAATGACAACACCGAGGTCGCGAGTTCGATTCCCGCTCGGTCCCCATGTGTTGCCTGGTCTAGTCGAGAGGTGGCGTCCCTGCCCATGACAGGAAGGTTGGACTAGATGATCTCTAAGGTCCCTTCCAGCCTACACCATTCTATGAAAATAATCAAAATGCAGAAGTCTATATATGGTTACCTAACCTAGGTAAATTCCTCTTAGACCTTGTATATTCCCAACCAAAAATGCGAGGAAAAAATATAAAGCACATGCTAAAAACTATGGTTTGAAAAATGATATTTGTCTGGGAAAACAAAAACCTGTAGCATTTGAACAACATTGGCTTCTATTGAAACAAATAATTTTTTAATTTACTAAACCTTGCACTCTAAATAAAATTACAAAAGCAAAATGAAGATCACTCCTGAGTCTGCAGACAGCCTTCTCAAGTGCTTCTTCTCACAGATTTCCTAAACCACAGACCAAAGCAATGGACTATTCCTGGTCGCTGCTAATTTCCAACTCAACAGGAGAGAAAGCTGAAACCATTTCATTAAATGGAAAGAATACTGCAACTATTTAGTGGGAAGAAAACTCCAACACAAACGAAATATTAGAAGACTGGGAATGTATTTATACTTTTGTTACAAACAAAAGGAAGCTGGAAGGATAAAGTAACAAACCTTTCACTCACTGTAATTAGTGTTGAGAGTCAGGAAGGGGAAATCAAGAAGCTGGGAATAGAGAGGTACATCTGTGATTCACCGACATAGAGCTGACAGTTGTATTTGTTTGAGATTATTGAATGCCCTTTATCAAATTTTGTTCCTTGCTTATGAATGTCTGCTTTTTTCATTTGTAAGCTTATGGATTCCTACGTGACCTGAAGATTTCATAAGTTCTCATGGGCTGGGCTCTTAATATCTAGTGGTTTTGAGAACCGTATTGGTGGTACAGACTATTAAAGGGAGCATCACAAAAAAAAATGGGGTTAGCACCTCATTTAAAACCCTGACAAATAGGGAAGAAGGAAGATCAGTTAATTTAACTAACAACACTAAAAAGGAAAGGGGCTTGTGACCACAGCAGCAAAAAAAATAGAGGCAGAGAGTATAAAAACACTGTGAAGAAAGATTAGCTTTAGGAAAAATGTGGACTGTTAAATCTGACGAGAAATGGGAGAAGGTAGGATAACGATGTTAGCGATTTCTCCACTTCTACCCCAGTTAAGTCCATCACAGTTGCATTGCCATCCAGCAGCCCAAAGTGATGCTTCTGCAAATGCAGCTGAGCACTTGTTTAGCAGCTGAAAGGTACTAAACAACCCGGGTGTCACAGTGTGTCTTTCTTATCTGGAATACAAAGGGAAAACTAATGGGAGTAAGCTCACATGAGAGAAACAGAAATGATAAGGTGCTGAAGGGGGAAGTGTTTGGGAAAGATTAAAAAGTTGGTAAACAACACAAGGTAAAATGAATGCAGTTTGGTCAAAAAAAAACTACTCTAGGGATGAGGGTTACATTACAGTATGAATTATTCATGTTGCCACATAATGTTATCACTAGACACAATGGCACCAAAACAAGGACAAAAAAAAATATACTTATTGGTTATGGGAAATGCTAGAAATGAGGGGAAGTTTCCTGAGAGAAATGGTGGCACACCTCAATGATCTGAACTTTGAAAACTAAGAGACATAAAGCACCAGAAAGTTTTGCATTGGTTGGAATAGGGAGATGAAGATGAAAAATAGAGCTTTTCCCTGTCTAATTTCTCTAGTTCTGTGTTTCTGCAGCTTTGCTGATAGCATGATTGATAAATGATCCCTACAGTATTTCACCATCACCATGCTCCTTCTTTCCAGTAATGAGAAGACTTTCCTTAAAAGGGCAGCATATGGGAGACTTTCTCTGCTTTATAAATTTCATCCTTGAAGCAGGCTGGCTGCCAATTATTGCAGAAGGTTAGAGAACCTGGAATGTGAGAGCACAATATGCTTCAGATTCTCTGTATAGCTCTCTAGAATAAGGCTTTTTTTTTTTTTTTTAATAAAGGATGTTGATGTGATTTCAACAAGGACTTAGAAGCAAGGGTTGGGCTTTTCTAAAGAATTTTGCATTTTCTGTCATGAACTGCCATCTAGGAAGCCTCCCCTTCATGATTCCCTTTAATTCCAGAGACAATAAAATTAACTCATTACGCAACCGAACCAAGTTACCAGATTTTACTCTGATAAGTGGTTCTTGCCCATTCCTACTGACATTTATGGAGCTACTGTTATGTGTTCACTGAATGTAAAAAAACCAGAGATCTTGGGCTCTTGAGGGGTCACATAATCAGTAGAGAAGGGGTCAGTCATGCAAATTTTCCAAAACTGGGGGAGGAAATGGCTCCCAACCTTTTCATTAAGCAAGCAAACATCCAGGCACGACAACAAGCTTCAGGCTGAAATAGTATCTGAACTGATTGGTTTTCCTTTTCCAGTGTAAACTTTGAAGCATTATGTACCTTGGCAGTATCTTTTGAAAGTGGCTACGGAAGCATACGAATCACTCCTGCTGTTTACCAGTTACAATTTGGCAAATAACTCCTTTTTGCAGGCATTTAGGATTAAAAATACATTATTAGAAAATGCCTTTACTAAAAATTCTGATTTTTGTTAGATGGTGAGATCAAATCCATAAGAGATTAAAACAGCAAGCATGATAGTTATGCTTATAATACTATGAAAAACAGCTGTATTTGTAATAGAACTGAATAGTTCTGTGGTCAGTCAAGAGCTCTAGACAACTAAAATCCAAAAAGAAAAAAGGGTAGTTTTTCAGCACCTGCTATTCAACCCTCAGTTGCCGTGTTCATAAATCCTGTGCAGCCATGAATGCCTGCAAGTATACTTCAACACAACTGTCACCTGCACACACACATCAGCAATGCTATTAGAGCCTGAAAAGAGCATTTATGAAAGCTTAAGGGGATAAACTCTAAAACCCACATGCACTTTACTATTGTGGTTGTTGACCTGCACAAGTGTAGCTGCAAAAACCTCTGTTCACGCAACTGGAGGAGTGCATTTTAGAAGGAAACACGGTTGAAAATTTGTTTTCCAGCACACAGTGACTGAATACAAAACTGTGAAGCAGGTGTGAGGGTCAGCACTAGTACGAGGAACAAACTGGTGTCACTCTTTAACGCGCTCAATTTTCATCAGTGAAGACCAGGGTTCAATATCTGAAATGTATATCCATCTGTAGGCAAGTCAGTGTACAGTCCAAAGAGCTGAATCCTCCTCAGGGCTTGGTGGTTTTTCTGGCAAGTGCTTGTCAAAGGGGGATGCTGTTTCAGCTTGGAAATAGGTGTACTTTGAAACTGGCTTCAGTACTCACCGAAGTCAAAGCAAATCGGATCAGGATCCTATGTAGAGTATTGGGACTGTGTGCTTGACACTGTCAAAATACTCTTTAAAAGTTTCTCATTTGCAATAATGAATAAGACATTTAGAGACCTGAAGCGTAAAGCGTTTTCAAACAACCTAGGAGGACTTCTATATTTAGCCTGTGTAAGTACAGAATAAAATCTGGAGGCAAGAATGTGCCATTTAAGTGGCATACAGGCAGGGAGATAGCTGAGCTCAGGAAAGACCTTGGCTTCTGCTGCTCACAGGGTTCTGCCAGCCCCATTGAGGGCTCCAATGTACTGCATATCTGCTAAATAGCTTTGAGATGATGTCTGTTCACAGGGTGGCCCTTCCACTTTGTTTAAAAACCTGAGGTGACCGAGAATTCAGTCCTCAGACCCGATTCAGTGAGGAGTTTGAGCACCCAAGTACTTAAATTTAAGTGCTTTGCCCAATCACGGGCTAAATGCTGAAAGTGATTAAAAGCCCCTTGTAGTCTGAAGGAGAAATCATTGCAGTATTCTTGCATAAATTTAGATTAAATACATCTCAAAATAACCTTAAAAGCTTTGGAGACAATTTGTAAAAAAAACAAATGGCAGTACAATTAGTGAATCATGTAAGTCTAAACATCACTGGTTTTGTTTTTATAAGCATAATGAAATAAACCTTAGATCTAACCCCAGGCTAATTGTATTTTGAAAAGGGCTAGATGGCTGAAGTAAAGCAAAATGTTTCATGCCTATGTTTTGAATCCCAAGGCTCTCCTCAGAGGAAAATAGAGAGTGGCTGCAGCTGAGAACTAAGAGGGGCATGCACTGCAGCTATTGTTTTTTTCTTGCACTCTCAGCCCAGGCTGCTTTCTTTCCCACAAATAACTCAAAGGTTATAAAATGCACTCCTAAACAAAGCCATGATACACAAGACATACTTGCATGTCTTATTCATTATTACCAGTGAGGAAAGTTCTTCAAAGCTAAGTCTCTATCACTAGGTCAAACACAATAATACGAATAATTTTCAACATACTCTTCCTGTTGGCCTTTTCCCAGCTAACACATTTAAATCTGTCCTTAATGAATCCCTACAGACTAGGAAATGATGTCCGGAGGCAGGTAATCCAAAAGGATTTTGCAGGAGCCATCTGCAATAAATCCATCTGAAGTTTAGTTAATCTGCATTTTAATAGTTCATCAGCCAGGAAATTCAAGATTTGGAGAGTTGGCGGTTGGTAGTACAGTAAGCTCTATCAGATGAAAGTCGGTAAACATTAACAACCCAGAATTCTTATCCACTATAAATAAGCTCTCTATGGACTTCAGCTGAGGAGGTGCTGCCGAACTTGGGTAGCTCTACATCCACAAAGCCTGATTAAGGTGACTGAATTATTCCCCTGTTCGAAGCACAGTTCACTATTTGGGGCCTTATGCCTTCATCTGCATGACCATCAGCTCCCATTTACCAGCCCTCTACATTAATCTATAGCAGCGATTGGTTGAACTTTGCTGGTTCTATAAGAGAATCATTCGTGTTCAAGGTGGAGAGGCATGTTCTGTGTCTGCCTGGCAGCAAGCCACTTGCCAGCCAGCTGGGTGGCTCCAAAAAGGTATTTTCCCCAGAGGTTACAGAATGTTAATCCAGTTTCTGGTCAGTTTAGCTACCAGCATGGGTTTTTTGGTTGTTGTTTGGTTTTGTTGTTTTGTGGGTTTTTTTTAAAAAAAGGCAAACTATTTTGTGGTTGGAAGAACCTGGTATTTGCTAGTTTTCACACATTAAAACATCTGAATAGTCAAAGTTTGTCTAAGCCTGCCTTCATAATGACACTAGTGTCTGTAAAACACCAAGCACATCTTTGCTGATCATACAGGCAGGTAACTACACTAAAGTGTGAAGAAACCAAGGTTTTCATGTGGGGGTACTTCTTTGTACCCCCTTATTTTCATGGCTCCATAAGCCTTCATGGAAGGACTGTTAAAATTTCTTCTAGAGTGCAGACTTTGGTGTTTGGACCCAATTGGATGAAGGTCAAAAATGTTACCAGGGGTATTTCCACGCTGTGTTATAGTTCTGTTTTAATTAGTGATTGCTCCTGTGTTTGCTCCCTCTTGGACTTCAATCCTAAGTGAACGTGTGCCTTATTTTGCAACAGACACAAAGACATGGACCATATTTTTGTGCAGACCAAATTCCGTCTTTGTGTGATCAAGCAATAATCCCTTGGGTTAAAGGCAGCTCTGGCCTTTATAGCAGCTGCGACCTGGTTGCTTAACTTGACCACGCAAAAACACCATGGAAAATGCTTCACAAAACCTGGCAGACGCACTAATCTCCTTACTGGGATGCAAGAAAAATCACCCCAGGGGAGGTGAATAAGTATTTCTGTGTTTAAATCTCGTTTTTATCAATAGACAAACTAAATTCCTACCTGATGTCAGAAGTGTCCATCTATGCACGGAATGTTCTTGCATTTTCCTCCTGTATGTTGTCTAAGCAATCACAGGACTAAGAAATAAACAGCTATTCAAGAGCACCACTTGAGCATGTTAGGGTACAAAGCACCTCTGCAGCAGTAGGTGGCAAGCCTCTCTTCGTCTGTCGGCTGCATCCTTTCCTCTTAGCTTAGCACAGATCATGGCTCCAAGCCTCATTTTTTTCCCACATTAGAGATGAGGATTACCATTCTGCCTTCTGAGGATTATTTTGATGTTTACTGGTATAAAATGATATACATATAATTTATTAATAAGACGTGTTTGTAAAAATCTTTGAGATTGTTCTAAGACACTTAGATTGAGGTCCTTTGCCAGGGAGAAAAACAAACAACAACAAAACCCCAGAGGATCTAAAGTGACAGTAAAAAGGGATAATACAGACAACTCAATCAGATATTGCCTTTAAGAGACATTTCAGCTTATAGTAAATAAAAAACTTGTTATTAGCATGGCTATCCTAGGGCCTTCTATAAATCCACACCTGATAGCTGCACAGTCATTAGCACGCTGCAGATGAATGACTCATTACCTCTCAAACAGTTATTTATGAGGCAAGATTTTAATTTTTCAGTATTGTATTAATCCAAAGATAAATACTGCTTCAGTCTCGTCGATGCATGATCTCTGCCTGCTCATCAGCTGCACTTGTAACATTTCTTGTTTGCTCACCAAAGCAGCAGAGCAAGCGTGACAGCAGAGAGATGACATTTTGAGAAGAGTATCACTATAGAGCATCTGTTCTGAACTGTCTGGTTTTTAAACTACCTTGTAACCAGCAGGTTATTTTTTACATATCAGCTATTTTTGTGTCACACTTTTACAATATCAGAAGCCTCCTACTCTGCCAATTACTGCATAATTAAAAGAATGGGCTAAATCAAATCAAAATTTTAACTAGTTTTGGAGATTGACTGGGCAGGTATGTTTTTTTTCATCATAAGAGTAGAGGTTGGAAAAACACAGAATTAAAGTTGGAGCTGCAGGATTCCCTTCTTCACACTCAGACAGATCGCAGTCCCTTATGAAAGACAGCTTTGCTTAAATTCATTCTGTAGGTGTTTCCTGTAGAGAAAGGAAGTTAGTGTTGCTAAAGACAAACGCAAAGGGCCATATTTTGGCTACCATTTGCCAGCCAGTGCAATACTGCTGATTCAGATTTGGGCCCCACTTCCACAGTTGTGTAAAATAAAAAAACAAGCCAAAACCTAGACCCTGGCTTATTTTGCACTGCAAAAATACAAGAAAGGTCTGATATATCTTCAATGGAGGGCTCCATCACTGGGGCAACTCCCGCAGTGCCAGTTGCCCAATGCCCTCTGGGCAACTTGAGACATATGAGAGCAACGCTGGCATCACCCCGGGGCTCCCACTCTCCCAGCGGTCCATGGCAAGGGGCTGGTTTGCACCACAGCTTCCTTATGGGAACAAGAGCCGGATACCAGATTCCAGGTGCACATGTATTTGTTAGTTTTCTTTAAACAAGTCTGGAGGTTATCAACAGTTTATCACAGGTATAAAAAGTTTATCACAGCTGTAATTTGAATTGGTGAAGGGAGTTTGCAGCAGTCAGAATCAATATTTCAAATACCACTGTGGAACTGTTGTCTTCTAAATTTTGTATGAAGTGACCACTGCAACGTGTTATTTAATTGTCATCTATATCATGCTCTGGAAGCATAATCTTTTTTAATTTTATTTTTTCTTCAAAAACTAGCTTTATTTTTAAGCATGTCTTCTCTTCACAGTAGTCTAATGCTTATCGCATTCTGGTTTTGTTTTCTAAAAAATTCTTTTTAATACAAGGCCAACGTAGTGTTTCATGAAAGAAATGTAAATAGCCTCTGCAGATAATTTTGTTCATCTGAGTTGGTTCAGACCTTGCTGTAATCTAAATAACCTGATTTAGCTGTGAAAGATGGAAATGAGGGTGCTGAATATAAAAGAGAAAGCATTATAAGAAGGTTCCATTCTAATTCTGATTCAACAGCAACCGTGTAGCTCTTGGTATTTTTGGAAAAGCCATAGATGGCTAATCTTAGAGTTGATGAATGGAGGTTACAGTGCTTTTAGGAGGAAAATAACAGGAGAACAGAATATTGAATCAAATGAATGGGCACATCCTCATGAATAAGCCTGACAAGGGAGACATCTGGATCAAGCATACAGGAAACCCACTTCTCACTACCTAGGTACCTATGTATCTGGTTCATTTATTTTCAGATCAAAATCCAATTAAAAGTAAAAATTGCACACACTGCATGTCAAAAACAATAGATTATTTTAGAATATACTCATTCCTTTTTTTATATATACAACAGTGGCAGCCAGAACAAGCCAAGCAAGGGTAGTCCACCAGGGCTGTTCTCTGACCCGAGATGAACACAGTGTAGGAATATACACAGATTCACAAAATCTGCCACTGACATTTTCTGTGAGTCAGAGAAGAAAGTGCATCTTTGCCTAGCAAGATAGTTAAAGGCCATAGACAACGTCCTTTGAAACTCTTGACATAAAAGAGATTCATATTCAAGCAGCCCTTACAGCAGTGAGGAGAGACAAGGTACTTTCAGATTTTTTGAAATCTCCCTTGTAAATGCCTCTTTTAACCAAGTCAGTAAAAAATCTATACCTTCTACAGTTCAGATAAGGCACACCAGTGTAAGATAGGCTTACACATGTGAGAATAAAATAAATGGCTCGTCTGAGAATAAGCAAAACACCACGCAATAAACTGAGAATTGCATGTCCAATATGTGTGCAGAATGGCTAACAGGAAATTGTGAAGCTGGCATCTTACCAGATTTTCCCATAGATAGACAAAACACACCTGGACGCATCTATGCAGTAATTTAAAGCAAGTGCAAGACATACTGTGATTTGAGTCAGATACACAGGTACCTCCTTCTTTCCCTGTCTTAAAAGGTAAGAAATTTCAAGAACAAATTCCCTAGTACTTAAACACGTTAAAAGCTAAGGTTTATGTCATTTGGCAATTTAATTGCAAAACTGAGTTACAACGCCACAGTTGGCGGTGTTACACCTTTTCACCCTGACTCTGTCCCAAGCGTTGTTATGTTCCCATTTATTGAACCCTCTGGATATTGATGATATGGTTGCAAATTGGCTTCCCTCCCAAACTAATAACTTGGAGACTCCCTCTAAAACAAATGTAATATTAAAATGCAGACAAGTGACCTAAAAATGGCCCTTGAGGGCAGGCCTGCAATTTCCTGAATCACACTTTTCTTATTCCCTCATTTGTTAAGTTTCGCAACATCAATTTTTATACTGTTGCTGGTTTATTCTGTCCAAATGATTGCTGAATACTAATGAACTGTCTCTCTTTGACAAATGAGTTATTGTTTGATATATTACATTAGGGACGTAGAGACTAAACTACTCACAGATACTAGACATTTATAGAAAATACATTTACATAACAGTATACTATTAGCCTAATGAGGTCCCATATCTGGAAGTAAACAGGGGTTTCAATAAACACAAATTTTGGCAGTTACTGTAGTAATGTTTTGTAAAACAAATGTGGGGAAACCACAGAAAATTACTTTCTTACCAAATAATTTTTCATTTTGGTGTTTTATCCTAAGCTAGTCAGCTGTGCAAACACAATGGACACTACAAATATGGCAATATCAGTATCCTTTAGCATGGTTCACCACTATGGTTATTGTAGAGTTTTGCTTTATAATGTAAAGATAGACTAGTAGGACCTGAGATCCAGTGCATTCCAACTATTCACCGGCGGCATATTTCATTTGTACACTCTTAACCACCTTCTCTCAGAAGACAGAGGGAACATGCTCAGAAAGTCTTGAGTGGGCTAGACTCATTTATATAATGCATGTGCTCATGTTGGAACTGCTACACTGCTCATTATTAACTGCCTTCAAAAAAAAAATAAAGAAATTCTGTGGAGAAATCCCCTCTCCTTTGTTATCTGTCAGAAGATATGTATCTATACTCTCAGAGCACATAAAGGGAGTCACTGATCCTCCTTGAAGACTAACTAGTCTTCTTAAGGTCTGACTACATTTGCTTTTGACAAAGTATTTTCTCTTTTTGCACAGCTAGATTTTTTTTTTTCCAGTTGGAACCCCTCGAATATTTTACATTCCCACTGATTACAGAATTTTGACTACAAGTCCTTTCTGTAGTTGAAGTACCTTTTTTCTGAACACGTATATAAGAAACCAATATTGTAAAATACCGCAGTCTGTACTGGCTTCGTTACTTCATGGCAGGATTTTCCAGTTCTGGTTGCTGTGCAAGAGTGCACAGACGTGAGCTACCAGAAACTGCTGTAACAGAGCTTGTAATGGAGCTTCCTCTTCCATGTGAGTAGAAAACAGAGATCCTAAAACTGTATAGGTTGTCTTTTCTTTCATTTTAAAGGCTTTTTGCTTATTAAGGCATCAAGATCTACCTTTCATACAGTCATGCTTGCCGTACGTGTTTTGGTTTTCCTTTCATAAGCTACTTCTAAACGAAATCTATCTTTGCTTCCATTGACTTTACTAATATTTGCTGGCATTTCTATTTGAAGCTCCCAGCTAAATAAATTTATTTCTATTGCGGTCTATGGAGAACAAGTCACCATCTGAGAGCATGAATGGATCTGCCCATGTGCAGCAGCATATACTTGTTCCTGGTTCAGATCACAGACTATAAAGTGACATGGGGGAACGATCTTTGATTTTTCAAACCTTTCAGATTAAAAAGAAGGGGAAGGATGTAGATGTGATGCTCCCCTGTTCAACTTATGTATTTGTAGCCGTCAGGATTTGTTTACAAGATTAATTTTTCAGAATTTCTGTGTAATCAGTTCCAGACATACAATATGAAAACTAGCTTCCCTAGAAATTAATGCATTTTATTTCTGTTTACTTACATCTTCTCTTTGTTCTTTTTGGATTTTACATATAGTCATTAAGATGGCAGAATAGTTCAATTCAGTAATGCAAATATTTTTCTTCTTCTGACAGTTCCCCTTAACAAAATGCGGAACTTGAAATATTTTTCTTCATGTTTCTTCCACACAGTTGAATCAAGTAGTACTACAGATACCGGATTAACCAATCAGAAGTGTTACGGTGCTCATTAGGACCTAAATATTTGGACTACAAATTTTACAAAGCAGTAAAGACTGGGATGGCTCATGAAATACTCTAATTATTAGCACAGTCAGCGACACTTCTAAGTACATGATATTGCCGTCCTTCAAGATCTGGGCCAACTCAGCAGTGAATGCATGCATTTAAATATGAATAAATTTATAATTTATAAGAAATTTATACAGAAATCTCCCAAAGAACCAATTAAAATGAACACCTAGTAGAGATGATCCTTCAGTTAAAAGCCAAAGAAGCTGCTTTGGATAGTGTATTTACTTTGAAGTGATTGCTGCCTTTTATGCCAGTTTTATTTCATTTGTTACAATTAAGGACTATCACCCCAGAGCTCACAAACAGCAGGTCACACAGAGATTGTCTACCATTTACTATATGCAAGCAGACTGATCTGAATGAATGGGCAAATCCACACACACAGAAACAGAGAGAAAAAAAAACGCACCCATAAATATTCATTCAAAATACTGCGCCTCAGCAACTAAACAAGAACTCTGTAAAAATATATTTTGATTCCTTCTCAATTCTCTTGTCAAACGTTGTGCTGATCCCAAGCTCTTTTTTATAAAGTCCCTCACTGGTCAGCATTTATCTTCCTTTTGCTATTTCATCTTTGTCATTGCTCTTCTACCAAATGCTAAATTCTCTTCTTCTCATTCAATGTCTTCACTAAACCTCACTAAGAAGTAGCCACCTAGAAAGCTCATTTGTACAGCAATACATACTTTATGCCCAAACCACTATGAAATATGAATATTTCTTGTCAAATAAACTGGACTTCTGCATTGGTTAAAAAAAAAATAATAATAAAAAAAAAATATCAATCTCCAGACTATGATCTTTCTAAAAAAATTTTCTGTCAATGTAGAATGGGCAAGATATATGCAAAGGAATGTACAGGCCATGACTACCTCTTTGACTCCTCTTGTGTGTACAGAACTAACAATAATAAATCACTATTTTGTCAACACACCAGTTTCTGAATTCGTAAGTTAGGCAAAGTGTAAACACTGCTACAAAGCATGCTACAAAGAGTACTTAGACCAAGAATTATTACAATTAATGCGAGCACTGAAGATGTTGCTACCAGCAAGGAAACATTATCTGTCTCGTTCATTTCTATTCTTATTTTGACCACACAATATTTCTAATTAAGTATCCTGTAACAATTGTATTTTATAAACAACATTTATTAAAGGCATTGCTGCCTTCTCATTCATTCTCTCATTTGTTCTGTAAAGGTTATTAAGTTAATGCCACTGTCACTTTTAAATTGTGAGGAAATAAGCCTAAGGAGTATTATAACTAAAATCAAACAGAAATTAGAGGTTGATATACTACATATGAATTAATGCTGGATGAATGAGTCATTTATTGAGTGCAATTAAGAGACTTGTGGGATGGTTTTTATCTTTTTTTTTCTTTTTTACGTTCTAAAGCCTTCACAAAAATAAACTACTAAAACTCAGACAAATTCCTTCTTAAGAACAGAGCACATCATGAAGCCAATACAGATAGTTCTGGACTTGCAGATATGTAATTTACTGCTGCTACCCAAACAATGGTGAATACCAGTCCTTAAAAATCTGCTAAATCCCACAGAGATTAGACCACTCAGGTCATTGCTGCTCAGTATAGAAATGGTACCTTCATTTCCATCTGCATTCTTTTAGATCTAAACCATTTTCTTCCATTTATTTCCACTTCTAATAGAGTTAGAGAAAAACTATTCAGAAAATACAACAGGGAGAAGAAAATGTTCATCTATACCGTGCTTTAGCTTTTATTTTGGAATTGTTTGAAAATCATTTTTCAACATCTCTTAAGCAAAATATATTAAAGATAACAGGACAATAATAAAAACCTCCTTGGTTTATGAGACTTTGAACATCAAATCCAAACGAAATCTATGCCCAAAGTTACGGCTAGAAAAGAAAAATACCTGTCCACTGGAAAGATCAAAACCACCTAGACTGATGTATATGATGAAAAACATTATCTTTAAACTGCTGATCCAGGTCAAAATATCAAAAGGAGACAGCATGTTAAGTGACAGTTACTATAAGTGAATGTCTTCATTAAAAGCATTTTCAAGAATCACTTAGTGATTTATCATGATAGACAGAATGTTCCACGAACCCCATGTATTGGTGTTTTGGTAACCAGAAACTTTCCTCTTTTATTTGGCTTCTCATTTACGTGAAGCCAATAGGTACCTACCACATTTTTTGATCTTTAACTTTCAGTCATATTTGCTTGAAATTGGCCAACAAATTACCTACTAGCATGGGAGTCCACAGAGGACGCAGCACAATAAAAAGAGCAAAATTACTTAAGCCTTGTTTATTCAGCAATGCAAAGTAAAAGTTTCCTTTGAAGCAATTTTCAGCTCAAGCTTGAAAAGAAAAGTACTCCAATACTGCAGTCATAAATATAAAAAAACACTCCTTTTTTTTTTTCTCCCTTGCTTCTAAGACTTGGCTGAAAAAATACAATACAATAGTAGCACTAAATAAATTAAAAAAAATACAAAATCACCAGGCAAAATACAACATCTTTCAACAAATTGGGCTGGAACCTGAACTATTGTTTCTTAGATTACAGTAAATGACATCACCGTCAGCATTAATGATGACTTTAATGATACAGAGAGAACTCACCGTAAATATTTTCCATCGTAACATTACCATCTCAAAAATCTCATTTTAGTACCATGCATGATAGAAGGCTGCTTAAAGTAAGTTGTTTTTTACCTGACACTGTTATGATGATGTATTACATCAACTAAGAAATGAAGATGCAGTGATTTATATGTTTTAAGTATGCCTCTTTATAACAGATGATTATTTGATACATCACAAGAGTGCTTTTGGAAGCCTGGAGCCTGAGACACAGATCTGTTTGGTAAGGTTTGAACTTTGTGAAATTATGCATCTTGTTTCGAAATAACTTGAGGCCCAGGTCTTGAAAACAGACTATTATGAGCCAACGTTTCATGTTACTGGGGTCCAGTAGCGCAGGAGAAAACTCTCCATTCCAAAGGACATCCCATTTAAATCACCTGTATCTCAAGAGAAGAAGGTCAGAGAACCATTTATGTTATGAGATCGTGCCCAAATGTCTTCAAATAGTAGAAAGGAAGGTCTTTAAAAAAGCAGCTGTAATGAGGGACTAGAGAAGAAAAGAGATGGAGCAAACAGGGAAATGACATTGTGACAAGTGGATTAATGGGAATGAGACATAAGAGGTGATGGGGGGATGATGCTATCAAGATGTTTCTGTAGTCTTCACTACTTTGGTTACTAAATAATACACCTGGAACTGGTATAATCAGGCACAATCATTCCCAAGGGGAAAAAAAAAAAAGCAAAATAATATAGATTCTGTAGAGATTCTAAAACCATGGACAGACATTCAAGTGTTCAGGAACACATGAGAAAAATAATGCACAGTTTTTGCTCCTAGAGACTGATTTCACACAATGGAAAAGCAACACAAGAACATGAGCACTAAAAAAGTGAAAGGTCCCATCCTTGCATAAAATGTCTTCAGTAATTAGGCACAAGGGAATAATATGGCACAAAACATGATGTGCGTGGAATATTTTGTAACTGGCATTTCCAAAATGTGAAGAAAGCTCACATTTGAGTCTCAATGAGCAAATTCCAGCTTGCTGAAAGTCTCCTATTAGGCTCAGTAGTCTGTCTGAAACAAATGGGAGCAGGAAAGTTCAGAAGGAACACATCAAATATAACTCACAACTCCCTGACAAGTTTTGATTTCCATTTTATCAACAAATCCAGGGGAAGAGACATACAGTCACTTCTTTAGGAAAATACCGAAAAGACCTCAAAGAGCCTTAACTGTTTCTCACGTCTGCGTTGTAAGCAGACTGCAGGGCTCCTTGAAAACTTCTACATCCGAGTTTACAAACGGTGAAGGTCTTTATAAACATCGTCCCTCGTTTCACACAGATTAATAGGTCATTTGTCTCCTGCTGCTATCTCTTCTTCTTAAAAACAAACACACACAGAGCTTTCATATGGTTTGATAGTCTTCAGCTAGCTTTCCTCTCTGTTTAGATACTTGGCTTCTGTCATGAAGCTGACTTTCATACCGAGGCACAAATCCACCGCCCTCCCACGGCGACGCTTGGCAGTAGGCAGCGGGAAGCTGGAGCTCTGATTTCATGTTAGCTCTGGCTCAGCATCCCGACAAGCTTCCCAGGG
>NW_009734779.1:19346-26450 GCF_000703405.1 Apaloderma vittatum | reverse complement strand
GGCGGGGAATGCCGGCTGAGGATTCAATTAGCACTACGCAAAAGTGGAGCAGTGCCAGGCGGTAACACGTCAGTCGCTATCCTGCATGCACGGCCTCAAAGTCCAGGTTTGGACCTTTAATTTGTGACTGCTGCTCACAGTTCCCACTTTAAAGGGCAAGTGTTCAGGGGAAGGAATGTACATTCTGCTATTCTGGTCAACCGGGAGCCGGGCCAGCAGCACACCTGGCAGATTTGTAGGAATCCAGAAGCAAAATAAGAACGGAAAGCTGAAAACCTATTTAAAAATACAACCAGACAATCTGTTTCATTCATTTTTATAGGCCTAATTTTGAATTTTTTGAGTTCTCTTGGTCCATCTTTAAAGGAGTTCTGATAGATTCTTGAAGTTAATGTCAATTTAATTTGTAACTATGAGGAAACTGCTGAATGCCTCTGGAAAATCAGTTTCTTAAGGCTAAGTATTCAAAAGTTGAAACAAATTAACATCATCGACATTTCTCAAACGTCTCATTGTCCGCTCTGGTAACATACTTCATTCTAGCTCTTGAAATAAAAGAATGACATTTCCAATATGACTTAGTATTTCCCTTCCTTCCTATGAAGTACTTGTGCCTAACCAGAAGATACTGCCCATGCACCTTCTATATGGACCCTGCAGCCATAGCAAAGAATCAAATCAGTCAATTAAAGGATGAATTTGGCAGACTTGTCACACGAGTATCATATGGAGCACGTTGAAATAAAATAATGAACGTGCCCACCGTCACTGGCAGAATTAAAAAAGCACTGGGAAATAAACTGCAAAGGAAAATCAAGTTGTAAGAGGACATACATATACTTGTAACATTTAAGGGAGCTGAAAACATAGTGGAATTAAAATAGCTCAAGACAGTCTAATCTCTGCAGTAATGTGTGTATAGCTCTTGTAGCACGACATTCAGTAACACAGGAGACTATCAGGGCTTTCTGGACAGCTTTAAAATGTAAAGACATTTCTTCCTCTTTCAAAGCAATCTGGAGCAATCCTACCACCTGTATTGCATAGCCTAGTTTTTAAATACTTATTTGTAAGGAGAATAAATTTACTCTGATTCTCCAATAATTTCTTTTTCAGGACTTCACTTCAGCCTTAACAAGAAAGCGTTTAGTCTGTACCTTTAAACTGAGTGCCTAGCAATGACAGAGACTACTGGTGAAGGAGCTAGGGCAGATGGATGCTGAAACTTTCCCACCCCAGCACCAGGCACTATCATTATGTCATTTGGGTCTGTTCAAAGACAGAAAGTAGATAAAGATGTTGTGGATCCTTGTAGCTGAAATTTCCCTACTGCTGTGACACCAAGGGGGAGAACAGTTGGCTTGCTGCAGTGATGAATGAGAAAGTCGTTATTATGAGATACGCTAACATTATGTTTTTTCCTCTATTGGCACTAAATTTACCACTACAGATCTTCCCTGAAGAAGGGAAAACCGCTGCTGCTAACTTCATTTTCCACTGTTTCATCCGCAGTCTGTGCTGATTTTGCACCATGGTGTTTTACTTCAGTGCTGAACAGAATGAGAACACAAAGCAATTTAAACTTCTTTCTGTGGATCCCAACACTCTTATTTGCAGAATTTCAGAACAGAATAGAATGGAATAGAACAGATCTGGATGTCATTTACATCATCAAAACACTCATTATAGCTTAGATCTTGAAAATCATCGTGAAAAAATGTGTGCCATTGGAATATAAATTAGGCATTGTGATTGCTATGAAGCATCTGCATAGTATATAGCAGTCGGTAAAAACCTGCAAAATAATTCAAATTTTAGAGGAAGCCATCAGACTCTTTTCCACCCAAGCTTTTCTAACCTTGGTAAGTCTCATTCTATTGTATACTTATGATCATAAACAAATCTTCATATAGTAAAAGAAATTTTGGTCAGTCCCATAATGGAAAAATTCAGACAGGTTTCACAGTAGTTAATTTACAATAATTTTAGCTTGGATTCTTTTTTCCCCTTCTGTTCTTCTGCTTATTCATGTAGACTTTCTGCTAAAAATTTCAATTAAAAAGTTCTCTTAATCTTAGCAACAGTAACAGAATCTGACTATGCAAAACACTGAAAAGACACTAAATGTCAACGCTTGTACACCAGGTGGGTTGGAATGAATTTCTTTAAGCAGCCCAAAATCAAGACTGGCTTTCACCTAGACTTGAAAACTTACAAATTCAAAAAAAAAAAAAAAAGTGAGTGATTTTCCTAAATTGTTTTGTTTTCTTTGTCCGGCTTGACCTGAAACTGAGATTTATATTTTAAAAATTGGCTTTATACTCCCTTGGAGGCTGCCTGAGCTATTTTAAGTACCATGTAAACCACATAGATATAACTGTTTCTTCCAACATTGCTATATGAAAAAATTGAAGCTTATTCCCACCATATATTGCTCACAAATGTCTCATTGTCCCTTTGACAAATGGTCTGTGGCAAATTGCTGAAATCATCTCTTACTGCACTGCAGCTTAAAAGATTCATGCCATTGAATACTCTCCCTCAAAGGCTAAAGTCTAGCTTCAAAATTCCAAATATTGCAGCTTAATAAAATTTTAAAGACTGAGAGAACCTCTCCTGGGATCAGCTGTCAAACATCTTTTGAAAAGAATAGACATAAACAGCCTCCACCCTAGAGTCTGGATGCCTTAGTCTCTGGGAAAAGAAAAAAAACAAAAAGGGAAAAAAAAAAGACACAGCAAGGGGTGTTTTTCACTGAGGGAAAAAAAAACCAACCCAGAATATGTTTTTTGATGTTAAAATGACAGAGTTTTGATCTTCTGTTGAAAACTATGGCAGGGATACTTATTTTAAATGTTAGATTTCTGTTTGTAATGAAAAAACACAACTGCAGTTGTTTTTCTCTTGGCATTTTTAAATAACCACTGTTTTTGCGGAACTTTGTTGGGAATGGCATGTATGTTTGTGTCACACACACACTGAGTTTTCCCCTGATATCTGCCCTCACCTTCATCAGCCCAGCAAAACAGCCAGGCTTTGTCTGGGCTTTCCTTGAGAAAGAATGAAGTTCACTGTAGTTCATGACACTTCAAATTTTGTTTGTTTCCTTCTAATCATGCCTTATCAGAGATATTTTAAGAAGTTTCAGTAAGACTATTTGTCACCATATGCTTGGAAAGCTAATCCCTCCGTAGCCTCTTCTAGGGGGCAAAACGGATTCATGTTCGATGAGCAGAGGAAAGTCAATACAAGGCAGCGTTTGCATGGACCGCAGAGGGGTGAGCTCACAATCCAGCATCTGTGCACAAAGATGTGGCACTAGTGGTTTAAGGTCCTGCATGAGGTCAGGAACTGGAGCAACGGGTGGGGACTCACACCTTGTTCTGCAACCTTGGTGGAAGAAAGGGGCAGTGGACTTACGTTTCAGGAGTAATGTTGATAATTGTCACCACTAAGTGCATCACTCAGAGTGTAAATGAGCATCATTTAGTCCTAAACCACATTGCTCTCCAGCCCCCAAACCCACATCTTTATGAATGTATTTTATATTCACATCTAACCTACGCTAAATAAAGGTACCTCTTTTTTCATGCCTGTCAAAGTTATGTTTGAATGTGAAATCCATGCAATCTGTTGCAACCACTTTAGACCCCAAAAGAAGAATTGGAGCTCTGAGCATTCCCCACACTCTCAGGCATGCACTATGTGGGCAGTGAGAGAGTTTTAAAACTTTCAAATTCCAACCTATTAATCAGTAACGTAACAATTAGTGGTAAAACTCTTGAGTAATTAATATTTAGCTGAAGTTACAAAGCAGTGTGTTCTTTATGCTTTTTCAAGCACACCAGCAAGTCTCCATGTTGCAGCTACAAAGCAGTGCACAGGGAATAATCAGTCATATCTACCAAGGTAAAAAAGACTATTTATTTTGAGTACTAACTGCAGAAAACAGTTCAAGGTACTTCAATTTCAAGTACTTTTTCTATGCATTATGATAGGAAGCTCAGAACCCCCTTCTGTCTACCCACACCATACTAAGATTAGAAGACTCAAATCTCTACCAAAATACTTATGGACTCATTATATATTTTGTAAAAAAAAAAAAATAAAAAAATAAAAAATTCCCTGTGGCAGTTCTGCAATACATTGCTTTCCCAGTGTTTTGGTTCCTTGCTCACGGAAATTAAGAAGATAGTCTTACAGTTTCCAGAATCTACTAGGTGAGAACCTTGTTGCTGCCCTTCATTTTAGAAAACTGGTAGGTGTGTATCCTATAGAAATTCTAAATGTAAACCAATAAACCTGCTCTGTCTCAACAAAGTTAAGATTACAGACCTAAATGAACTGTTACTTAACCCGACAATATTTGTGCTGCACTGATAATTTGGGCTTTGTCTGAACAACACGATTGCTCAGTGGCATTTCAGTTGCACTGGCAGAAGGAAAAATTCTTTTATTTTTATTTTTAGCTCAAGTCTCTAAGTTCAGCATGCTCAAATAAAGTATTTTGAGTGATTGTAAAAACAAAGGCACAAGGGAGGGGGGCTATGCATTCGTCAGAAATTCTCCTTAGTTGAAGAAAAAGCATTCCATAGCACTCACAGAAAAAAAAAGTGAGCTAGGTTTAGTACTGGTACTGATCACTAAGACAGAAGGGCTTTCCTATTATATCAGTCTCTTGCTCTATTCCGTGTACTTTAGAGAGAAGTTTAATGCTTCCATGGCGACTCAGATGTTGCCAGTGTTCTTCCCATTTTCTCCAAGCTTGTTTACTTATCCTGTATTTGAAATCCTCAAGTTTAAATAACTTGACTTGAATATATCCAATTTCACTGAGTTTACTCAGGGCTAAAGCAGGGATTTTTTTTTTCCTCTGGCACATGGAAAAATCCATTTTTAAATTAATATTACATAAGTAATGTATATCTAGAAGCAGACTCTTAAACTCTCTATATATTCTCTACTCTCTCTCCATATACGTAGATTTTTATACATATACACACAAAAGACAGAGCTAAGAGAATCAACCAGCTTACAGCTGCCACTCTAAGGTTACACAGAATTCTGAAGCTAGGATCCAAAGTGGTCCATGCTTGTAAGTCGTTACGACTTACGGCATACTGATGAAGAAGAGAAGACAATGGAAGTAAGGATCAGATGATCAAATAATTTATAACATTAACTTGTATGCAAAATTTTAGTATATTAATTTACATTACTGGAGACTATGTAATAATTCAATGTACCTATTAGGAACGAAGGAAAAACTATAATTTTATTGGTGTTAATTGTTAAAACTACACTTCCTACAGCACAAACTATTCTCTGTAACCAGCTATACCTAGCATCAAAAAAATAGAGCAAAGAAAAAAGAAAAAAGAACTGGCCCTCTGCTACTCCTGAAACATCTAGCTTTTTAAGACCATCCGAAGGAAAAAATTCCCAACCTATGATTGCAGCTGGAATGCAGCTTTATGAAGTTTATAGCTGCATGGTATTAGGCCACTCACCATATACAGGTCACTTTTGAAGAGAGGAGGTCTTTAAACCAGAGGACCTGAGCAATGCTATGACATGAAAAATAACTGCAGATACAGGTTACATTATAACTTGAAAACTCAGCCATGCATTCAAGATGTATGGGAGTAATGATCAGGAAAACTCCTGTGGTAATCCAGCAGGAGCTGCAGGCTGCAGTGCAGCTTTACCGTGTGGGAGCAGAGCACAGCTGGCTCAGCAACATCTGCCTGGCGGTGGGCATTGCCTCGCAGACCCCAGGAATGAGCCCGTGTGGGCAGTGGGTTCCCAGCAGCAGAACATCACGGCAGGCTGCTGCTGAGGGGCAGCTGGGAAAGCTGCGAGATGCTCTCTTCTCCTATTCCTTACACCGAGGAGTCTGACCTAATCATGTCGTGATGATGTCATGATGACGTCGGTAGCACTGTGGCAGGTTAGTGCTGCTTCTTGCCTGAATTACAGGGGACACAAACTTTTTGCCTTTTATATTATAGTACTCAGAGTAGTCTTTAACTTCCTGTTCTCATTCTCTGGCATGTACAAAGAACTCCACAGAAAAATGGTTTGAATATGGAGCAGGGAGAGAGACAGAGGCAAACAGAGATGAATTTAAAAGACGGAGTAATTTTGTAATAAATTGGTTGAAGAGTTTAGGGGACACTTGTTAAAAGTTCCGAAACTGGCAGGTCTATGAATGGTATCAGCTTTTTAAAAAGCATTTAAAGCCTAAACGATTGCTGCCAAATACTCTCTGCAAGTAATGGCGAAATGCCTACCATTTATGGGTAATTACTCATTTCCACCCATTTCTAAAAGCAGTGGCAGGAGGTGAGACATGAATTGTGCAGTGTTTCATTACATAAGGACACACTGGGTCTTTTTTTGGAATGTAACCTGCCAAAACCTAAAAGAATATATCTTATTAATAAATGATGCTTTCTCAAAGGCACTTTGCATTTCATAGAATAGAGGACAACAGCTCAAAAGGGTAAGACAACCTCTAGGGTTGGAATGATGAATATGATGGTTTCCTTCCCGCCACATCTGCATTACTCTGCAGCACCATGGCGCAAAGACTTGAACTTTAGAGCTGCACACTATGTCATCTGGAACTTGAAAGGGATAGAGACTTGACTGCTGACACCTGCTGATGACCAAGGAGAGGTTCCTAAGTCTTGGAGTCTTGAGAGACTTGCTGAATCCTAGACTGGTGTCCCCAGAGGAACATTACCATTCCTTAGCAGGCAGTCATAGCCAGACAGCAGAGATCAGAAAAACATTTAGTCTGCTGCAGATGTTTTTGTTAGGCTGCCTTCATGCTTTGAAGTTATGGGTGAATAGAGCATTATTATTCACGCTTCATAGCGAATGGGCAAGAGAACTGTGGCCACTAGGACTTGTGACAGCTTAGCTTGTCTCTGTAGTTCGTAAGGAGAACTCTCTAGTTTGTGTAAAACTTGAATTCCAGAGGCAGAGCTTTACCCTTCTAGGCTACCAGCCCAAAGCTCCACAGGAGAAGCCTCCATGCTTTGCTACGTGGCCATAATAAACAGCTGGGACTAAGAATCTGAGCAGAATTGTGACCTA